>NC_139349.1:15104370-15134370 GCF_055883805.1 Amblyomma maculatum | reverse complement strand
CCGTCCTTCATTCGACGCGTTTACCTGTATTAAAACCATTTCATCCGTTACATTTGGTGGAGGTGCTGGGTGATTTGCCAACGCGGGCAAAAGCGGAAGATATGTCCGCTGTCCCCACAGCCGTAACATACGGGTGGCTGGGGGCTCTGGTAGTTCACTTCAGGATCCCTTGGAGGCCGAGATGGGGCGACAGAAGCGCGACGAGGAGCACCACGAGGCACTTCATCCGGATGGGATGGACGCTGCTGGAAATAAGGGTGCGATGTTGGTTGCAGGGTCCGCTCCACGCCGTTGTTGTAAGATGGTTCGCTGTTATTTTGTGCAGCCCATGACGTGCGCTGTTCCCATGATGATACGGACCTCGATGTCGGGTGGTAAGGTAGATCGAAATTTATACGTTGCCGCTGAATATCCAGCTCCTCGCGTATAATCCTCCTGACCATAGAAGCGATGTCTTCAGCATCCGGAATGTCGATACCGGCAACAGTTGTCACACTAGAAAGACGGCCAAATTTGGGCCCTATCCGACGTGCCTTTAACGCCTCAAATGCCCGGCACTGCTTGATGACATCTGCTACTGTGGCTCATATTTAAAATAGTTTAAGGCGCAAAAAACAGACGAACACAAAGGTATGGGGGAAAGAGAAAGATACAAGGTTCTCAACGCGGATTTTCAGAAAATAGCAAGGAGAAATAAGAATGCCTTCCTGAACATACAGTGTCAAGCAGTTGAGGACAACAGCCAATTAAGGAACACAAGAGCTCTGTATAAGACAATCAAAGATATCAAAGGAAGCTTCTGTGCTAAGCTGGGCGTGATAAAGGACAAACGAGGCAAGGACCTCACTGAAGCCACAGAGATAAAGAAGAGGTGGCAGGAATACACAGAGGAACTGTACAAGAAGGACCCGGATGTGCAAACCCAACATAGGACGGTTGTGATTACTGATCTCGAGCCGGGCATCCTGAAGAGTGAAGTTGAATGGGCCTTAGCCAGCCTTGCTAAGAACAAAGCTAGCGGAATTGATGGTATTCCAGCTGAGTTGCTTCAAAACCTCAACCACGACGCTGTTAACACACTGCATACATTATGTCAAAAAATTTGGACAACCCTGCAGTGGCCACAGGATTGGAGGAGGTCGGTTTACATCCCCATTCCAAAGAAAGGCAGTGCCAAAGATTGTTCCAACTACCGCACGATCGCGCTTATTTCGCATGCTAGCAAGGTGATGTTAAAAATCCTGCAAGGTAGGCTGCAGCAGTATGTGGATCGGGAGCTTCCGGACGTGCAAGCTGGGTTTCGCAAGGGCAGAGGAACTAGAGACCAAATTGCCAACCTTCGCTGGATCATGGAAAAAGCAAGAGAGTTCCAGAAACCCATTTACTTCTGCTTTATTGATTATGCGAAAGCGTTTGACTGCGTAGATCACAGCAGATTGTGGCAAGCTCTCCAAGAGATGGGAGTTCCAATTCACCTCATCTGTCTCCTCAGGAACCTTTATGAAGGGCAAGAGGCCACAGTCAGAACTGGGCATGGTCTTACTGATTGGTTTCCAATTGAGAAAGGGGTGAGGCAAGGCTGCATACTGTCGCCCTGCCTATTTAACCTATATTCAGAGTGCATCATGAGGAAGGCCGGTCTGGACGCGTCTTCAGCTGGAGGGAAGTTTGCTGGAAAACGTATCAACAACCTTAGATATGCGGATGATACCACTTTAATGGCAGAAAGTGAAGTGGAACTCAAGAGACTTCTGATGCGCGTACAAGGAGAGAGTGAGAAGTTTGGGCTTAAACTGAACATTAAAAAGACGAAGATCATGGCGTCTTGCCCTATCAAGTCCTGGAGCATCAATGGACAAGAAGTGGAAGCTGTGACAGATTTTCTGTCCTTGGGCGCCAAGATTACCTCGGAAGGAGACTGCAGCCATGAAATTAGGAGACGCCTGCTTCTGGGAAAGAGAGCAATGGTTAGCCTTGACCGCCTAGTAAAGAGCAGAGACATTAGTCTGCCAACCAAGATCCGTATAACCCGTGCTATGGTCTTTCCAGTTGTGATGTACGGATGCGAGAGTTGGACTGTGAAAAAGGCTGACCGCCGAAGAATTCACGCGTTTGAATTGTGGTGCTGGCGAAGACTCTTAAGAGTTCCTTGGACTGCCAGAAGATCAAATCAGTCGATATTGTCGACCATAAGCCCTGACTGCTCATTGGAGGGTCAAATTCTAAAGTTAAAGCTCAGCTACTTTGGTCATCTGATGAGAAGAGAGGAGTCGCTGGAGAAAGATTTGATGTTCGGAAAGGTTGAGGGTCGCCGCAGAAGGGGTAGGCAGCGAACGCGATGGTTAGATGGCATTCTCGAGGCATTGCAGATGAAGCTATGTGATGTTAAGAAGATAGTGAGAGACCGCAAAGCGTGGCGTGACATGGTCCATAGGGTCACGAAGAGTCGGACACGACTGAACGCCTGAACTGTCAAGGCGCAAAAAAACAGACAAACACAAAGGTAAGTGACGGGACGAAGCGCCAACTCCCAACTGATTTTACTGCATGCAAGAAAACGTACTTAAATAGTTTTGTAGTCACATGCTTAGGTGTCACCTAAAGCTCAGGAACGACCTGATAAGGCGCGCTCCAGGAATATCTTCACAGTTATATAAAACAATTGATGTGTCGCTGACGCACATGTCGCCTTTCTCTTTGATATAAAACGCTTCTATCAACTCCCTGGCATTCTTATCTTTGCTTTTGCCCAGAATGCGCACATCAGTGAAGCATGGCTCACAATTGCGGGACGGGCATTCATTAATGTGCTTAGTTATATGGGTGCCTTCCTTGTTCTGTTGTACGTTCCTCTCGTGTTCCCTCGTCCGCTCATTCAGGCACCTGCCTGTCTGACCAATGTAGGAGGGGCCGCAAGACAGGGGGATTTCATAGACAACCCCTTCAGCACATTTCATGAACGGTCTCCTGTGCTTCGTTCCGCAGCCTCGTTCCTTGGTATTTTCTTTATCGGTACGGGAGCAAAGACCACCTAGCTTTCTCGGTGCAGAAAAGGCGAGCCGCACACCATGGCGGCTGGCAACTTTTTTCAAATTATGGGCCACACGATGCACGTATGGCACCACCACTGGTCTTACCTCTTCTCGAGGGACCTCCGGCCTAGCTCTACCAGTATCCTTCTTTGTCTTGTTTAGGAGACATTCAGCCACCGCGGTCACGAGCGAACGGGGGAACCCGGCTGCAAAAAGCCTAGCCAATTGGTGATTAAAACTGTCCCGCATTTTGTGAAGGCATGACTTTTTGAGTGCCGATTCTAGGCAAAGCGAAGCAATCCTGCGTTTCACCAGTTTTGAATGGCAGGAGTCAAAGGGTAACAGCTGCTTCTTGTGAGCCATGCTTCACTGATGTGAGCATTCTGGGCAAAAGCAAAGATAAGAATGCCAGGGAGTTGATAGAAGCGTTTTATATCAAAAAGAAAGGCGAGATGTGCGTAAGCGACACATCAATTGTTTTATATAACTCTGAAAAGATATTCCTGGAGCGCGCCTTATCAGGTCGTTCCTGAGCTTTAGGTGACACCTAAGCATGTGACTACAAAACTATTTAAGTACATTTTATTGCATGCAATAAAATCAGTTGGGAGTTGGCGCTTCGTCCCGTCACTTACCTTTGTGTTTGTCTGTTTTTCGCGCCTTAAACTATTTTAAATATGAACCAAAACCAACTAGCCCAGCAGCAAGTGCTTTTATGTTACTGTGGCAAGGGTGTCCCGCGAAATGAGGAAGTTGTACACATCCTCAGCAATCCCTTTGAGAAGGTGTCCTACCTTGTCTTCTTCTGACATCTGCCGGTTTACAATGCGACAAAGTTTCAATATTTCCTCGATGTAACGTGTGCAAGTCTCACCGGGCTGCTGGGCTCTCTGGGAAAGCTGATGTTCAGCGCGTCTCTTCTTCGCAAGGGTATCCCCAAAGGACTTCGTCATTTTTTCAACGAATCGGTCCCAGGTCGTCAGGATTTCTTCGTGGTTGTCAAACCAAGTCAGAGCCGTGCCAGTGAGGAAGAAAACAACATTGTACAGACTTGCGATCGAGTTCCAGTGGTTGTATTTGCTGCATTTTTCGTAATGTCGGAGCCATTCTTCAACGTCATCTTTGGGCTCACCGTGGAACGTACGCGGCTCTCGCTGGTGAGGAAAGGTCGTCGTCTCTTCAGGTCGCTGTCCATGAGTCGTGCGGGTGGTATCCACTGAAAGGTACTGTTGAGGAGATAAAGGTGGCAAACCTGCTACACGACGGCTGCGACGAGGTACTGGTGGATCCTGAACGTTTTTACCCAGCGCCTAGCACCAAATGTAACAGATGAAATGGTTTTAATACAGGTGAACTTCGAATGAAGGACGGACGCACACGGCTCAGAAACCCGGATCAGTCTGCGTGCGCCTCGCTTCCTCTGCTTCTGCTGCTTCTCAGTAAGCCGCTACGCGGCGTAACAATATATATAGCAACTTCATGGCGCAGTGAAAAAATAAAGGAGATGAAGCCACAAATTAAGGATATCCGTATTGTATTATACATATAATTTTCGTTAACTTCATTTAACTGGTAATCGCTACAGCGTAAGAAAGTGTGCGTAGGCTCTTAATTTGACAGCACAGAGGTTTCCTGATGTTAAATTATAACTCAAATTCAGATACTCACTCACCTGCAGATACTCACTGTGAGACATATTGTCTTTCGCCATGACCACACGCACAATAAATTGCTTGCAGCGTGTTTATGCAGACGCTGAACCTGGATACATTCACACGCATCTGGTGTGAACGTGTATCCCCCCCCCCTCCCCCACACACACACATACACGCACACACAAAGTGCGACGCCTCCAATCCGTTTAGCTCACTTCATCGGGTGCAGCGTAATCGATGAGAGTGTGTTAGGAACCATGTGATCTGCATAACTACTCTTCAGCCACTTCGATGAATCATAATTTACGAAGCCGTCATAAAACGCATTCTTTCATGTGTAATTCGTCACGAGAGGCATGTTCCCACTGAATTATATCGAGGCTGTCCCTATAAGCGGACACAGATAATGGCGGCGAACAGGTGTCCACTGCTTCCACTGTAAGCTTTCTTGGAGTGTCATTACGTGGTCCAAGACTGCACGCGATAAGAATGAAGTATTACGGCAGCTGGAGAACAGTGCTGCTACGATTGTTTTTCTGCGATTCAGTCCCACTCTTAGTCCACCTCGGCATATAGTACGTTGTGGTAATGCCGGGGTGCTGTATCGCTTGGGGTAGCACAGACGAAGTGCGAGAAACAAAAATTGAATAAAGCCCTGCCGTTGGCGGGTAACTGCAGTTGGCGAGTAAGAGCTAAAATTAAAACAAACTGTTATAGGGAGGTAGAGGTAGCTTAAAGGATGGGGTACAAAATATCTACTACTTTTTTATTTGTTTGAGTAAAAATGTGTCTTATCCGACAGAATTCTTACATTCTGTGGCCCACCACATGAAAATAGCCACGTTATGACGACATGGACCTATTATAAGAACGGTCACAACGGTTTATAACGTGGTTACACCGGTAACTATTACGAAATAATGGTCCACTTAGTGAATTTATGTAAGTGAATTTTCTAGTGACACGGGCTGAATTTTATGGTTGGCCTGGACTAAATTTGGGTGCGACTATAGAACTGGGCACGGTCTATTGCGCATAAATATCAATCCTGGTCCAATTTAGCCAGACACCTAATCGTTGTCCCCACTTAAAGTAACGCAACCAGCGTGTTTGATTTGCTGTACATCGCTTTCGAAGTTCGCGTCGGTTGGTGATTGGTCTTCTGGGCAATGACGTCAGTACTTCTGAATAGTCCTCCGATATTGATAAGTGCTTTGCTAGGGTAGGTGGGTTAAATGAGTGCCAAGCTCTACCCAAGTATATAGGTGCGCGCTCACCTGTAAGTGGCAGAGGCGCCGAGTGGCGTCATTGCGCGGGCGTCCTCGGCGGCCCTTGCCCCGGCGGGCGTGCGGCTTTCTCGTGGCCGTTCCTGGTGTATCGGCGATGTCGGGCGAACGACGCTCCCTACGCTGTTCGAATTGGAGCCAATGATGGGAATGTAATGGGGACCTATAGCACATAAACCTTGTGGTATATGAAGCCACTCTTAAACACTAGGTTACGGAATAGCCAACATATTAATGCAGAGTCGAGGCTGGACAGGTTAGTATCGCTCATGAGCTTCGCCTCTTCCTTTACCACTAACAACCGCACATAACCTGTATTACGAATCAGCTTTAAGATGCCCGCTTTAACGAACCAGATGCCCTCCCAGGGCCACTGCTTAACTGACAGCACAGCTTTAATATGATACCACTTGATTAACCGAACGTTTACTTTGAGTGGCCAGGAATTACATCAAAGTCATTGTTAACACTACAGTGCCTTAGAAAAGTAAAACTTGACGAAACAAAAAATGTGCTGTGTTGTGCTGTGTTTTATGGCTCATACGCATCTAATGCTACCACGTGCCAAACGCATAGTAGGATCTGCTGTCCGTGCAGCAGATCTATTACTTACGGTTAAAATATCTCATAGAAGTTTGGCGTATTTTAGGAACATAAGAACGCGTGATATATTCACAAGTGTATTTCTCAGATGAGCAATCTAGTGTAAAGAGGTATATAAGTTCAGAATAGAATTGTGTAAAATGATTTTTCCTTAGCTCTTCTAGCCCCTCGCAGGAACACAAAACATGATTAATTGTGATCGTCTCTCCGCAAAGCTCGCTTGTCGGTGTCTCCTCTCTTGTAGGAATAAAACCATGTGTAAGGTATGTCAAATACGGAGGTGACACAAAATGACTTCATTGAATCATTCTTGGTGTGTACATCACTTCCGTTTAGTTGTGAAAGGTTTTACTAGGTGTAGCTTATTATTTTCCTCATTATTCCATTTGGACTGCCATCTATCTCTCAGCCTAGACTGTATTAACGTGACTGCTTTTTTGTAGGGAATGCGAACTTCTATATGTTCGACTTGTGCAGAACATATGTCAGCTTGTTATTTCTATCGATTCCTATGTGACTCGGAACCCAGCACAGCTTTACAGTGTGCCCCTGTGTTGTGGCTGCTGTGTATGATCTCACAAATCAGCGATTTATCTACATTTATATTATTATGCGATGTTAGCATGCTCAAAGAATCAATATAAATGATACTCTTCTCTATTTTCTCATTTTTACTTTTTTCCTAGAGCCATAAGGACTGCGTAGCTCTCTGCAGTGAAAAGGGATGCGCACTCTGGTAGCCGTACTGTTCTATTCGGACTGTTATAGACCCCTGACTTTCAACGTACAGTGAAAATTTTGAACCACCTAATGTATAATATGCCACGTATTCTTTGTACTTTTTCTTTAGTGCTAAATATTCCTGCAATATGCGTTCATGTGGTGCTTGTTCTTGCTGGAATTGCCTTAACGAGAAATTACATACACATAGCTGGCAGTACCAAGGTGGGAGTAGATGATGTTTTTGGGTACGTGTTATTGGTTAATGAGTCCATTAAGCCTAAATATTGACATTTCTCATCAAAGCGCAGGGTAAGTGGCCTTATTGCTTGAGGTTTGTTGGTAAACAGGGTTCGAGATAGGCAGTTTTAACTATTGGGTAACATATATAATTTGGTAGAGAACGGATTTTTAGAATGTATGAGCATGTCAGCATGCTTCTTCTGTCTGTGAGTGATGGTTCATTGCTTTCTACATATAAGCTGTTTGCGGGCGACGTCCTGTATGCACCAGTTGAGGTGCCGAAGTCTAGATTGTGTACGAGGTCCAATCGTTTGAGTATGATTGCCTTGCAGATCCATACAGCATGCAGCCATAGTCTAAACACGAACATACTACAGAACGCTAAATTTGTAAAAGGCATGTTCTATCAGAATCCCAGTGTTTGTGTGAAAGGATCTTTAGTAAAGTCATAAATTTTGAAGCTTTCTTTTTCAGGTTGTTTATATGGGCAAGAAATGAACGCTTTCTGTCAAATATTAGGCCTAGAAATTTGTGTTCCTGTTTGGTAGCTTGACATCCTTTAGGTAGACAGTGATATCAGTGTGCCATCCTCTTCTAAGAGAGAACAAAAAAGCTACAGATTTTTTTGCAGAAAACCTGAAGCCAATATTCTCAGCCAACGTTGCCAGTTTATTTGCTGTGAGCTATATTTACGTCTCGCGTGTTGATACACTAGAGGATGCGCACGCAATTTGCATGTAATCTACGTAGACAGAGTATACATAATTTATTTTGGGATTATTTTTGCAATGGTATTCATTTTTACTATAAAAAGTGCAGTGCCTAAAATGCACCACGGAAGCGCACCCTTTTCTAATATGAAATTCTTCGAAAGGGTGGAAGGAAGACGTGCTTGAAATGAGCGTTCAGAAAGAAAGTCACCTATAAACTTAAACATTTTGCCGCGATTTTCAAGATCTCCCAAATCAAGCAGGATCCCAAACCGCCATGTGGTGTCATAGGGTTTTTCGAGATCAAAAGAAACCTCAAGAAAGTGTTGCTTATGTATAAAGGCTGCTCGGACTGCTTTCCAGGCGGACAAAGTGATCAGTAGTTGAACATGTTTTTTTGTAACCATACTGGTGAATGTAAAAAAGCTTCCGGGATTCACGAACAAACATTAACCTTGTATTCACAATGCTTTCAAAAGACTTCGCGAGACAAGTCGTCAGGGCTATTGGCCTGTAACTGCCTGGGGAGTTTGGAGACTTGCCAGGCTTCGTGAATGGCACTACAATGGCTTTTTTCCACACTTCTGGTACTCCTGTTATCCATATTTTATTGAAAAATGTCGATAATACATCTACTGATGATTAAGGTAAATGAACCAGAATTTCGTAGTGTATTTTATCTGGTCCTGGTACAGTGTGCCAGCCAAAAGCACTCTGTTTCCTCAGGCATGATTAAAGAATTAAAATGTTCGTTCGCGCTGCCAGTTATTGGGAGTCTGTTTTTCAGCAGTTGTTTTAAAATTCAAAAAGAAGATGTATAGTGTGCGGAACTAGAAAGTTTAGAAAAATGTTTTACCAATATGTCTGCTTGTTCTTCTATGCTCGTCTGTGTGCCAGGGGCTGTTAAAAGTGGAATTGTGAAAGGGGAGTATTTGCCATCTAGGTTTTAACCTGATCTAACATTTTATTAGACTTGGTCGAGCTATTTATTGACGCGACATAATTTTGTCATGAGGTTTCTTCGCCATTGTGGCGAATGTAACGTGTCTTAGCTCTGGCCGTTTTGAAGCATATTGGGTTTTCGTGCGTAGGATATCTCCGGAAAACTCATCAGGCCTTATTTTGTTTCCTTTTCGCTTTTTGGCACTGTTTTGTGTACTGCAATTTGTGGTATTGCTTTACAGCTCCCGAAGATCGCGAGATAGCTAAACGTGCATCAACAGTAATGCAAGCCGTAAACTTTTGATTCGGCTCATTTACGCTGAGGTTTTCCGAAAATCGTTCTTCGAGGTTTGCTCTGGACTGGAAAAGAGGCCAGTCAGCTAACTGAAGTTTCCACTGCCGTGGTTTCCTTAGAGTGATGGATGCACGATGAGGATGTCAGACTGATTATTACAGATAAATGATCACTTCCGTATGGGTTGTTAGACGTCCCATTTAAAATCGATAAAAACTGTTGGCGAACAAGAAGATAAATCTAAGGTGCTCATTTTCCCCGTGCTCGAGTAGCAATAAGTTTACTTGCCTGTATTCAGAATGCAGACATTGTTGCTCAGGATAAAATATTCTAAAATAGGACCTCTAATGTCTGTATGCTCAGTTCCCCAACCCAAAATGAGGAGTGAGCCTTAAAACCCCCAAATAAAAGATAGGGTTCAGGTAGCTGTTCTAAATGTTCCTTTAGGTCATGTGGTTGAAGCTGGACAGAACATATTCTGATGGTTTTAAAATGCTGAACAGTGACTGCCACAGCATCGAATTTGGAAAACAAGAAGTAATAACATGAAGAATCGCTCATGAAGTATATTCATGGGTTATACCCACCGCAGTGGAATGTCGGTGGTTATAACGTTACAGCTTTAGGCTGCTGTATCCAATTTTTTGGAATAGAATCATTGGCGCAGCGGCCGCCTCACGATGGAGGTGCATTGCAACAGAATCAGTGTATTGTGCGATGTTAGTGCATGTTAGAGCGCCAGACAGTCGAAATCCACCCGGAGCTCTCCAATGCGGCATTTTATATGTCATGCGAGAAACCTTTCGTTAGACCCCATATATGCGACCGTATACTGAATATTTGTTAAGTTTATTCAACTCCTACATCCACTCGCGAAACTTCGAAGCGCAAACAGAAGGGAATCATACCAGAGTTTTGTTCGGCGGCTGATGTGCGTGCTGGCTTGCGGTGTCGGCTCTCAGATCTACGCCCTGAGCATGCAAGTGCGCCTGCAGGCGTTCGAAGCCGCAGCCGCCATGCGCGCGAAGCTGCGGCGGGAAGCGCACGTCTTCGGCAGCGTAGAATACCGAGTGGCCCTTCCCGGACACAGCCGGATACATCCAGGACGGTTCCACGTAGAAAGAGCGCCCATCGCCAGTTCTGATCCGTCCTTGAAAGACGCCGCCGACGAGAGATCCGAACACGCGGCTGTCTGGGTCAGCTGCACCAACGGCCTTGGGTAAATTCACCTCAGACGGCAACCTATGTATATGGTGCCTATGGGGACAAGCAAAATCACGGAATGCAAGTTTAATATTTATTGGATCTATACCTACCATTTCTTGACGAAGCTAACACATAAATGCTTGCGCTTCGAATACCTTCCGACAGTGGCCGATTTTCTGCCTAGCACCGAAAACAAGGGCCATGAAGTCCTCTGAACAACGTCACTTGAAGACAGGATAGCAGTGCGATCGCTTGTGCTTCGGTTGTGGGACGGCTGAATTCCAGCGATAGCGTGTTGGCTTCATTATTCAAAGGGACACGTTAGGAATGGCAGGGGAAAAACGAAAGACTACCAAGTCGCCTTTTTTGAAGTGGAAAGCAAGGGCTTTGCCATATGTGTTAGTCCTCGACGAGCGATCCGAGAGCAATTAATGCCTCCCTTGCTATAGGAAAGTACTGTGAAGAGCAGCAAGCTGGGCTAATTAGCACATTTGCGTTTTGAAACTTTGGTAACTGCGCTAACATGTAGCCTTACGCCTCTTCCGTTGCCCATGTTTGCTCGGGTAGCACCTAAAGTTCCAGAATGCTGTAGGCACGCCGCAGCATGCACCGAATAATGTCGAAAAGTTCGGGAAGGTCACTGCTGCAGAAAACCTCTCCAGCTTCTGCCATCTGACCTGCTGCACGCGCTGTTGAAAAGACGAAATTGTTGTGCCGAAGAATACCAATGCTCCTTTAAAAGAAAAAAAATAAAAGTTACTTTCAGCACATCCTCTGCTATGTATTTCGATTAGCTGGGCTCTATCTATGTTTTGCTTCATCCATTACCTCCTAGGATAAAATAAACTGCACCGTCACAGCTCCTCGTCCAGCACACCAAGAACGCGCCGGGGAGACACTGTAGAACAATATCACAATATTTTCCTGTCTTTTTACTCTTGAGTTCGTACCTTTAGACCTCTCAGAGTTCCCCATCCTATGTCGCAGTACCTGCCCTTGTGCGGGACAAAAGACACACGCAAGGTTAGGTGCCTTTTGTGTAGAGCCTTCCAGTGTAGAGTACCAGAACCTATTTCACAGATTCGTACCTTTAACATGGTTAAGCTAGAATAAGAAAATGGCTAGGCGCACAAAGGTACCTAGTTAAATTAGGAACTGCGTTAGATAGACGGGATAAGACGACAGAACATTCAGTGATGACCGCGAAAGGCTGTATTTTCGCTTTCGCGGGCTAAAACTTAGCAGCACACTCTCGCGCTTGCTGGAATCCCGTGCTTTCTTGACTGTCTCAGCGACGTCAGACATTGCCTATTGCAGAAGCATATCCTTTAAGCTACATATTGAGATCCCACGTTAACGAAAACTCGGCACTGTCCGCTTGTTTGTTTTTGGACTGTCGGTATATTCATAAGCCCGTTATACTTAGTGGCACGGGCAGAGGCGTATTATATTTTATAATTTTTGGGCAGTCTCCCCATACTATATGTCGGTATATTCAGACACATTCAAATTGGCCTGTTTAAACAATCCTGGCTTTCTGTTCCCACCTAATTCTCTTTCAAAGCTTTGTGTGCACGTTGGAATTCAACCGTATGCGCTGTACCTGTCTGAATGCTTTCCTTTGCCAGTCGTCGTGTTAACGCTGCGTGAGTTTCAAAATACTCCCTGGATAAACTTGACAAAGTGCGAGCGAATGTTCGTTCATTTCTTTTATAATGCAACTGCAGTGAGCGTTAAGATTGCTAGATGGCAAAAAACTCAAAGCAAGCTTCCTATGCAGAAATAAAAAAGTTTATAAGGTCTGGATTCAACAGTACCGAGAGGGAAGATGAAAGGGCGGCTGCTGTATAGTCTGCGGTGAACGTCCGACCGAGAGGAAGAAGAGCAAACAACCACAATCGGAGCTACTCACATTCGATGTGACCGGAGTACATGTGCGAAAGGTCGACGTCTACAGCGCCAGACGATGTGGTCACAATCAAGTCGTCGGAAAAGGCCGATAGATCTGGGTGCAGTACGAGGCTGAAGTCCCTGAAATCGATTGCCAGAGGAAAGCAGAGCGTTTTCATTGGGTGCTAGTGTATATAGAAAGTTTTGTCATGTATCTACACTACTCGTAGTAAGTAAATGGTTGCTGTAGCAAACAAAACATGGCGGAATATTATTTGTAGTTTTGTGGATCTGAGTGATAAGGTAATAATTGTGTAATTGATTTAAGAAAAATATAATTTTCAAAATGAAATAAAACAGCGCAACGAACGGGACGAAACACGAAGAAAAGGAGACAAAGACACAGGCGCTTTCATTATGCAGTACCAACTAGCCCGGCATCTTGCACTTCTATAATTTTCAAGAAACACAAGAATAATTAAATCACAGTAATAACTATAATGAATAACTAAATCATTGATTCATTGGTTTTAACATTCCTGAGCACTGAAGCTTTGAAAAAGAAGAAAGAAGGAAGAAAGCAGCAGAAAAGACAAACTCGTGCCGCTGACGGGGTCCAAACATCACAACCCGTGTATGTCATGCACAGTGTTTCAAGAATGGAAGCGCGACAGCGGATGTCTAAGTTTCTACTTTCGAATGTAGTTAGGCTGAATGTAGGCTAACGTCGGAAAAGTGCTGTGGTTCAAGGTTTCAATCACGTTGGTACATGGGACTTGAAGAGTCTTGAAAAGTACTTGTATTTTTATCATTCAGTTAAATGCGGCGCATTCCTACAAAAAAAAATAAAAAAAATAAACGCTCTTTACAAGATATACTTTGAGCATCTGGCGGAATTCTGGAACGTTTTTTGTTCGGATGCCCCGGCGTGGCGGTGCAGTGGTTAAGATGCCCGACTACTATGCACGAGTATACCGGGTTCGACCGCGACTTCCGGCGGCTGCGTTTCGATGGAGACGAAGCGGCGAGGCATCCGTGTGTTTTGCGATCTATGTCAGCGCACGTTAAAGATCTCTAGGAGGTCGAAATTACTCCGTAGCACTCCACTATGGTTCCTCTCTCTTTCCACTTGCACCCCCCAGTTTCCTTCCTTCCCTTACGAAGCGGTTCAGGTCAACGCCATCTAGACTGGCTCTCATCTAGGTGGCGTTGAGGGAAAACGTCTCGAGAGATAGAGAGGTGTCGTAGTGGAGGGCTATGGAGCAATTTCGCCCATTTGGGGATATTTAAAGTGCACTCAAAAAGCACAGCACACAGACGCCTCTCCGTTTCGCCTCCATCGAAACGCAGCCGCTGGTGGTCCAGTTGTACTCCGGCACAGCAGTCGGGCGGGTGAAGGTGGCTGCTCCTGCCCCTACGGGATGAGAATGGTAGGCCCCCACCATTTGCGGCGGGGGCTAGCATGTCACCGGCGGTTGTACATGTTGTAGGCCGTCATTGCACCCGCCACCGCTTCGGGGGCGGACGAAGGCCGTTTAAAACGCACGCCTTTCTCTCCCCCTCTTCTTTTTCTTTCTTTCATTTTATATTGTCTGCTGTGTTACGACGAAGATTGAATGTGTACTATGAGGATGCCTACAACATGGCACGGAGAAATTAATACTACCACGGTTGTCCGACTGTTTAGAGCGGGCTTTAGAGACACGCGAATTTCGTGTCCGCGCACAGTTCGTCTCTTACCGTCCGAGAGCCTTGAAACGAACGCGCGCTGCGTCGTGCCACTGGCCAGAGCTGCGCTTAGCTCTCCGGGTGCTCTCGTTGCTCGGTTGCTGGACTGGGTAGGACAGCAGCTCGTAGTTGCGTATGAATGGACCCAGCTCATCTGCGTAGCGATGAAGTGAACCGTTCTACTACAGCTCTGAAATTTAGGAAACGTAACAGTGCAAAGGCATGTAACCACAAGACAGAAGAGAACACAATGAGACATACTGTGCTCTCTTGTGTCTGTAGTTTGTAGCTATTGAATAACTATCGAGCCAAAACTGCAGAGTCGTGTATACAATAAATTCATATCTGGAAATATTCTGAAATGAATATGCTGGTTGGTTTGGTTTGTGAGGTTTAACGTCCCAAAAAGACTCAGGCTATGAGAGACGCCGTAGTGGAGGACTCCGGAAATTTTGGCCACCTGGAGTTCTTTCGTGCACTGGCATCGCACATCACATGGCCGCCTTGCTTCTCGCCTCCATCGAAAAGCGGCCGCCAAGGCCGGAATTCGATCCTGCGTCCTTAGGCACAGTAGTCGAGCGCCGCAACCACTGCACCGCCCCGGTGGGGCGAAAGGAATATGCGTGCATAAGGCTGCAGTTACATAACATCCCACTAGTGTGGTCGTTGATTGGCCAGCTACTCTTCCCAACGGCGGCCGCTGAATACGCCGGCGATTAAGAGCTGGTCGCTCACGCAAATGCCCTAACTTCTGAATATTTTGTGAACGTGCGGCGAGCTGCCTGGCTGTAAAAGAAAAAAAAAACACACACACAAAAAAACGGCACCTTTTTGAGCTATTTGAGAGGAAGCTTAGGTTATCACTCTCTCAAATATTCCCAGCAGCAATGGGTGACGCTTTTTAGATAGCGCACAACCAGTACGAAATTTGATGCTAGGGCTCTTTTCAAACGCCGGCCGCGTCGCTTGAGGTACCAGCAGCTCGCGGCTGGACGGTTTTCGCGGTCCGCATCGTCCCTGCCGCCACTTACCCGCGTACCCTCCCATGCTGAAGAACAAGATGAGCACGATACCGGCCGGGAAGATGCCTTTCTTCTTGGCCACTTTACTCGCTGTCCAGCTTTCGCTGTTGTCAGCCATATTCTCCCTCTTCTTCTTCTTCCTCTTACTTCGTATTAACGTGAAAGCTCAGCTACGCCCTTACAACAACCGAGAAAAATATGATTGGTTGTTTGAGTGCTTGTTTTTACGATGTCTGTTTATGCTACAATAAAAAAAAAAAAAAAGCTACGCCCTTAAATAGCTGGTCGGCGCGCTTTTCATATGACCTTTAACGCACCGATAGCGGAGCGCGAGCCGCGTCTTCGCATTTGTGGCACACGGAGACGGTGGCGCTTGCTCCTTCTTTTTAATCTGCTTCTTTTTTTCTTCTACATCGTACACCTTCTTCTTCACACACCTGACAAACTTCATCTGTACCGGTACATATCTGCACAAATATACAACACTGCCTGACAATGCCACACAGCCTTTCAATCCTCTGCTTATCCTTTCCCGCAACCGCTGCCCACCTGGCTCGCCTCCTGGGACCTCCGCCTCCAAAATGTCCTCTACACCTTTGTGTCGTATAGAATTGTAAGAACAGTTTACTCATGGTTAATGCCCCGCTATACAGCGTCAGGCTGGAGTGCCAGTTTTGAAGGTTGTCGCGGAACGGTTAATGCGTAACCTCCACCTTCAAAATGCCCTCGACACCTTCGTGCCGCCTAGAACAGGCTGTGGTGTCCTTGCGGTTCACAGACATCAAATAGAAGAGTCGCACGCTTTTTCTTTGTCTACTAAGGTTTAGCTTTGTTAAACCTCTCATTTTTGTTTTGTGGTTTTCGAGACTTCTCGTATTTGAAGAATGCGACTTTTTTTTTTACTTCAGTTGAATTAAGTGTCGTTCACACAGTGCCAAAACATTACGGCAGCGTAAGTGTCCAGGAGAAACTAACCAGTCGCTTTGGCTGGCAAAGAAAGATGGCTGACAAAGCCCTGACCAAACCCCCTTTGTGTGTATGTACAGAGGAGAGGATTAGAAGAAGAGAAAGGCAATGCCCTTCAATGTACCCCGGGCCCCTCAAGACACGGATGAGTACAACTAATCAAGCATGCTGACCACCTACTCGGAAATCCTACAACGCTATAGGCTAGGCAGACGGGAATACGCGCCACCTGATAAACCGCTAGACAAAGAACAATAGTACTGAGAAGAATTCAGTCAAACACGTACTCAAGCTCAGAAAGACTTCACGCAATCTACTCACACGACTATGAGCCACAATACGCGCACTGTGACATGTAGGCGGACATATATACCACATGGTATGGACCTGTCAGTACAATATCGCTGTAGAAATTCTAAAAGGATTGGACGATTTAGCGGCGGGAGTAAAAGCTGCCTAACTCAGACCCTAACGTTTAGCTCGAGCTTACTTTAAGGACCAAAGCGGCTGCAAAATCTAACAGACTCCTGTAATAAGACGGCCGACCACAATGTTTTATTTCATTAGACAATGTTTTCATCACCACCCTGGCCCATCCCCAGCCGTGGCTACGTGCCATTACGACTTAGGACATCGTCATCTAGACGCACCCGTCGGTTTTGAAGGGAACTGCCAGTTTCTACATACCGGCTCTCAGCCACTTTCACTTCCAGTCGCCGCGAGTCCGGTGATACGCCGGGAAAAACTTGGGCTTCACGTGCAGAAAGCAAGCAGTCGCACACGCGCCAGTTGTGCGGGCTTGCCGACAGGTACCCAACGCCCTACACCTAAACTCCTTGCCTAACCCAATAACTCAAATCCCTCAGGTAGAGCAACAATGATTCACTAGATTCGCGCCAAAAACACGGCAGCAGGCTTAGGTTATCTGAAGAGACACCAACGCCGGTGTTTGATACTAAGAAAAGGCTCAATCGACCAGAAGAGATCTTTGAAAGTAATAGCAAACGAAGCGAACACACCGAACATACTTCTCAAGTTGCTTCTCAGCAGTCACGAATCACTCGGAACAAAACAGTTGCACCCACTGTCAGGATCAGTCTACAGCCGACATACTATTCCTCCACTACGGCGTCTCTCATAGCCTGAGTTGCTTTGGGACGTTAAACCCCACAAACCAACCAACCAACTTTATATAGCATTGCGCATCTTTTTAAAGATACAGCATAAAATTCAGCATAATATTTAGCATATATTTATAATTCAGCATCAGGACATGTTCATTATAACACACATAAGCCACAACATAAGCCGTTGCTGCATATGGCAGCGAGAGCGGCGCTAATCGAGTAGTGTTGAAAGGCCGACTGACAGCGCGCAGGTCTGCAAGCCGGAAGGACAGGAGGCAAAAACCGACATGTGAAGAACCAAGAACCCCGCACTACACGCCTCCTAATTCTCTAAAACCAAACTTCAATTTTCACTAGTTAAAAAAAACAAAAAAACATTAAAGGTGGAAGTTATTTTCTTTTAACCGGAATGCATGCTTTATTTTTAAGCTCCATAGCGTTAATTATTGAGAACTGTTTTATGTTCCAATTTGTTTTCCAGCGAAAGATAAACTATACCTCATTAGCAGTCACAGAAAGTGCATGCAGAAACTTTCATATCAGGATTTCTTTTTTTTTCTGCCAGAACTGTATGCCGGACAGGAAATGTTTGCGCAGGTGCCGTTTTTGAGTAAAATGTTGTCACGGGAGCTCTTACTTATATATGCTGCTGGAAATTTTAAGTTTGGTCTTATAACAGTACAGATTTGAAGTCTGTTCACAACAAGATATTTTCGTTTCGAGAGTTTTCTGCTGCATAAATCTTATACGATGAATAGCGTCCCGCGTTCACAAAAAAGGTGCAATATGGGCAAGGACAACGTGATATTGATGCTCCGAGCACTTGTCGGCCCTTTGTTGAATGTCAGTCTAAACCACATGTGACCGCGAGTCTGTTTTGTTTGCCGTAGGATCCTCTGCAGCTCCCGCGGCTGCTTCACAATGCTATCGGGACCCAGACGCTTTGTGGAATGAGAGGCTGATACGCAAGAAGTAACAAAAAAAGTAGTGTTTTTATTTGATGGTTAAAACCGAGTAACAATTAACAAAAGTAAAGGCGGGTTATATTTTGTAGACGAGCATCCCAAGTTCAAAAGGATGATCATATATTGAAATGAACACGAGTGGTAGAGCCACAATGAATGTTCAAGGACGGCTTGGGATTCCTTTGCGTAGCGCATCACAAGGGCACCCGATTGCTCCCTTCAGCGTCGAGGCCGTAGGCAGGGCAGTGGAGCTCGACAGTGAAGGTGTAGAACCATGCGCCCACAATGGCACCAATGTGAGGACCGATGATGGGCACCCAGAACCAGTTGTATTGCCGGAAGCTAAGATTGAGAGAAAGAAAAAACGGCATTTGAATAATTGGCGAATGCTCGCAGACTAAAACAGCTTATGTAGACCAAAATGCTAGAATCGGTAGCCTGTAATCAGACTTTTCGATAATCAGTTGCCTGAAGTGAAGTACAATTTCATTCTTTTGTAGGAAGCGAGGCGTAATGAGGGCCGTGTCGCACCTTCAACATTTCCGAAGACAGGTTCATTTTCCTCACGAGAGGCAAAATCGCCGAAGTAACGCACTGTTAGTGCAGTATCAGGCTGAATGTTTGCTGAAAGTTGTCCGTCAGCAATGAAAGTGATTCGCAAGTTCTGCCTTCTGACTTGATTAGCCGTAATTTAGGCAGAACTTTGGCAGCAAAGCACTGGTTTCGAAGGGTCGCAAGGCTGAAAGTACGTTGAACAGATATTGCATGATTGATATCAGAGGAAGCAGGAAGGAGGTGTTAATGACCCCGTGCAATGCGGCTGAACCGAATGCGGAGCAATAGCTTTGGCTGCGGGCGACGGAGCATTGAATCGAACTCAACCAATGTGCCGTCGAATGCATGAAAGTTCGCCCGAGTTCGAACTGTTTGCGCAGGCGCAGTGAAGCTGCATAACGCAGGTACGGGACGTCACAAGCCGGCGCAGCGGCGGAACACCTGTGGAACGGCGCAGCTGAGTGCTATGGTTACGCCGCATGCGCTGTTGTGGCCTTGGACAGCGCACGGCGAAACTTATCTAGATGTAGCTTAAAAAGAAAAAGACAGTAAATTCTATAGAAATGCGAAATGTTAAACGGAAATATAGCACATGAGTTGCTGGTTTATTAAGCAAGTGCTGTACTCTGCCATCTCGAATTCGAGCTGTCTGGTAAATTAGTAGCCCTTCACTGGACAATTGCCCTCCTGTACTGAGGAGCCACCATAACTATAGAATAAAGTAGTTCTTGCAAATGTAACCCCCCCCCCCCCCCCCCTTTTGTAACGTTTATCCACGAGCTTGTGGATGTACCTGAATACTTCGCCACCCCAGCCAGCGATGGCCGTGAAGATTCGCGGCGAGAGGTCGCGGGCCGGGTTGAGCGGCGCGCCGCAGTTGTAGCCGAAGCAGAGGACGATGGCAGCCAAGGCGAGGCCGATGAACAGGGGCTGCAGCCCCGATGCCACGGCCATGTTGCGCCCGTCGATCACCGCCAAGATGGCCATCGTGAGTAGAGCAGTGCCCACGACCTGAAACAAGAACGGTGAGGCCGTATTCACACAGGGACGACAAAAAAAAAAAAAAAAAAAAAGGAACGGAACGTTCAGTCTGTGCAGCACATAATAGCGCTGACCCCTTCCTCAGCAATGGATAACTTGAAATATAAAGGTTAATTTGGTGTTTAGGGTACTTCTGCACAGGCGCCCGGTGTACAGGTGCCCCTGCCTTGTGGTAGAGCATCACAAGCTCCACAAAAGCGCCTCGCGTTCGAGAGGCACCAGATTCGATCTCCTGTACCTCCGGAGAGGTACAAGCATCCCCCAGCCTGGTGTTCGGCTCTTCTGGGGTAAAATGATTGGGAAACTAGTCATGGACCAAAAAGGGTTGCAATTGGCTTCTTCCGCACGAGACGGACTTTTGGTTGTCCTATGGTGGAACGAATCAACGGCGCAACGTTTTACGGCTATCTGGAAGCGGGTGCTCGGGATCGATCCCGACCGTAGGTGGCTGCGTTTGGATGGATGCGAAACTGAGAAGCGTTCGTGTGCTTTGCGATATTGTTGCGAGTGTAGAAATGAGGAAAAGAAAATGCACGGGCCTGCTACTGGCTCTGTAGCCGAGTCACCTCCGGTAATTCGTGCGGACAGTGGAAATTAGAGAAGGTAAAACAGGCAGAGAGTGACGTGCGTCACAACAGGAGGGAATTACCTGGTCAAGCAAGCCGTTTCCGGTGCCAACAAAGTCCTTAGGATAGGAGGCGAAGATACCAGCCGTGGCGTTGACACCGGTGACGCTTCTAATGCCACCGTCGAACTGGTCCAGGGCACCTGAATGCGGGCAGTTCACATATGAAAGTCGCAATGTGACAAAAAAAAAAAAGCTGCCTAAAGGCACTTGTGAAAATTTCACTCATTAGTTCGAGCTCCTAGCAGAGGAGTATAACGAGAAGTACGCGCCGGCAAATACGCTACAGTGGACGCAAGCAACTGGGCCAAAGATCCATATTCATCGGAAGACTAGCGGGAATAACTGAAAGATGAGCAGAGGACACTTCGAAGCAAGGTACGCATCACAATGCATTGTCATAAACAACTTTCCAGAATTTAGCAAATATCAAGATGCTCCGTTTGCCTCTTAGCATGTTTATCAAACTGAACAGACAGCGCGCACTCAGTGTTAAGAAAATTGAACCAGATACGTCGACTACACAGACATCAATGGTAATTTAGGACTGCTGGCGCCGATTTTTCAGCGCCTGTGCCACCTATGAGAAGCGTGCTCGTGACCCCTGCCCTCGCCCCTCCTGCCCCAACTAGGCTGGCATACGGAAAGTTATGCGGAATGGACGGTGCTGAAACGTACTTAATGTCAAGCTCCGCGCGATGTTACCAAGTTCAGCACAAAAGTAAGAACGCAAGACTCACCTAGGTAAGTGATGTAGAGGACTACGGCGGCTAAAAAGGCTCCAAGGTACTGAGCCGCAATGTACGGCAGAATCTTGCGCCAGGAGAACTTCCGCACCGTGGCCAGTGCCACTGTTACCGCTGGGTTCAGGTGTGCGCCTGCGAACAGCAAAGATGGTTTAGAATCACATACGATGGTTTGATTTGGTATGTGGGTTTAACGTCCCAAAACGACTTGGGCTATGAGAGACGCCGTAGTGAAGGACTCCGGGAGTTTCGACCACCTGTGGTTTTTTAACGTGCACTGACATCGTACAGCACACGGGCGCCTTGGTTTTCGCCTCCATCGAAAAGCGGCCGCGGAGGCGGGGATTCGATCCCACATCCTTGGGAACCGTAGTCGAGCGTCGTTACCATTGAGTCACCCCGGCGGGGTAGAATTACATACGAGCACATAGGTCGTCTTTGTGCCGTCTGCGTAGATACCCTTGAACTATAATCCCAGACTAACGACACCAGCAATGAGCGCCTGCTTCCTTTTGGAGGCAGGAACTTTAAAAAAAATAACTGGTCAGAGTGCGTAGCTGCATGAAAATTTTACAGCGCGCTCACAGCGATGACATACGAGCGTTGCATCTGCACGCTGGGACTTATCATGAATATGGTTTAGACGATCGCAAAGCCATATGGGGCTGCACGTATACCGGCTTTGTTTAGCTAGGAGAAAGCAACTATCGACGCTGCGAACCACAGAAATTGCAGTGTGACGGGGCGCGAAAGGCTGCGATAGGCACTGGAGGTGAGCAGAGATGAGAAACAAGCAGAGTGATTGCTATAGCAGATGGAGAATGTAAGCAGGAAAGAAACGAACTCGGGACCTCTTATTGTTGCTTCCATAGCCTTCGCAAAAGCAGCCAGTTTTCCCACTATGAAGATGGGCCGGTACGGCAGCCTTGATAGTGGATCCGTAATCATTCAACTTTTCTCGTTCTCCTTTCCCTTGCAATAGTCTGATAGGGGCTCACGCTCACCCATGATTTTGGAACCGCGTGTAGCAGTCGCTAGGTAGGGACGAATCCGGATTCGAGATCGACGACGGCCATGTGCACGCACCGGGGATTTCATGAACGTAGACATCGGGTGGGAGGAGCGGTCTTAGTGCACCGCCAAGCGAATGAAGTAACGGTAGAAACAGGGGATGACAGTGTTCGGTGATCGTAGACTTCACAGCGCTGCATAAATCTTGCAGCGATGACCATATTTTTTTTTTTGTGAATTTAAATATTAAGGAGGAACTTAAAATCGCACTCCTCAACAGGTGCACTGTAACGTATTACCGAGTGTCAAACATAGTGTAAGTCCTTTCATACTTAGTCCCGGCTCCCCTCTGAGGGGTACTTGAGGATAAGAGGGCGCGTCGGCACACTTAATGAAAGAGTGTGCATACCCGAGACTCCTCCAGCGACGAGGACACCTAGCATCACGGCCAGGCCCCAGCCCCAGAACGCGGCCGTGTAGCTGACCACGCCTGCCTTGTCGAAGGTCAACGAGGCGAGGACCGCGTTGCCGAACAGCTGAAATAGAGGGAAATATGCAGGTGCGTGCGAGTGTCGACAAGGCTAATAATCAGCTGGCAACACTGTCCAGAGGAGGGTTCTTACAGTGGCGATGCGGGACAAGATAATGACAGCCTGGGAAGTAATGGCGACAGTACTTTCGGGGAGAGTGCGCAGCAATTATTTAATTGAACTTAAGATGAGGGGGCCGCTCTGCTCGCCTGCTCCATCGTATACGATACACGCTTAATGTACAGACAAGGAGCATAGTATATTTCTGCCCGTGTGAGAACCTAATGGGCTCTGGGTTCAAGCTCTCATCTCTTCAGATTTCGTGCACCTTATTCAATAGCCGTCTTAAAGGCATGCATTCTGAACTGGGAAGATTTATAGCAGAACAAATGCATACAGCACGAGCGGGACTAGACTCGTCCGACGACGACCATGAAGTGCAGCTGAATTCAGGCACCACCTTGCGCCAAGGCGAGTGCGGTTCAGAGCTTCCTGGCTCTAGGGAACTGAATGGCACACTCTTGTTCACCGTCTATAGAATGGCAGAAACGCGAAAAAAAAAAAAAAAGGAAACCTGGGAGTCCTTTTTAACATGTAGAAGCACGTCGTTGTGCCGGCTGTTCGTACTAATAGCCGACAAGATGACAGTCCTTAATCCAAGGCTTTATAATTGCGCGGGCTCCCTGCTATCGCCGCTCAGGGATTTGCGGCGATTTCCTCTGCAGATGGGTTGCACAGTAAAGCCAATTATGGCCACATAGCGCAGCCAGTCCGTTGTTGCTAGATTACGCCGCTATAAGCTAGGCTAGAAGCTAACAATTTACATGGTGGAAGAGAGAAGGGTTTGAAATGGACTGTGCTACAGACGGGAAGAAAGAAATGCTGGAGCTCAGGTAGAAGAGTGAAATCCGATGCATAAAAGGCGCAACGGACGCTACGGAGTGGGTGGATTAAAAAAAAAAAAAGGCAATAGTTTCCTTCAGTAGCGGAAACCGGAGCTCTGACAACGTACTTTATTTTAAATGTAGATTGCAATAACTACAGAGAAGAAAATGCAGGGCCGGGAAGTAACGACAACCAATCATTATGCTTCGGAGAAGCAATTCCAGCTTATCGATTTTCACTTGGCAACTTCAGCTTAGACCAGGGGCAGCGTGTGCATTCGCGATAAAGAACGCGAAACATGCTCGGCTGGGGCACGCGAAGAGCAATCGGGACAGCACACGTCAGCGAAAAAGGAGCAAAAGACTACTTTGAAGGAATTAACTCATCGGGCATCGAATTAAATCTGTGGGTGAAAGAATTACATCCAGGAGGCCGTAAACAAACAACGGCGCTTTCTGGAGTAAATTAGAGAAATCTCAAAGAAAGCCTCATGGGCCTCCATGATTAACAGCAAACATTGCTTTGACCTCGAATACTAAATAAGGGGCTGAATATTTCCGACTGGACGCATGCACACACGCGTGCGGTAATTACCAATGTCTTTAAATATAATTCATTTGAGCCACGTACAGCAAGGAAGAAAAACGGCGTATCAGAATACAGTCACTTACCACAAGAACGAATGTTCCCGCGAACTCTGAAAGGGCTTCGCGGAGGGTTGCATTCTTGATCTTGAGTTTTTCCAACATCTTAACGTCTGTCGGGCGCAAAAGAAGCGATGCGACTGAAACCGGAAGGAAAGTGGAAGCTGGGATGTCAAACAAGTTGCGAAGTGTTACTTAGAAACTTCGCACTACATGGGCAGTTCTTTCTGAACGAAAGGGATGCTTTTGAATGCAGTCCGCTATCAGCCAGCCATTAGAAGGCCAAGGACATGAAGGGAAGGGGGAAGATAGAATGGTCAGTTGTCGGCAGTTGCGAGTGCGACCGGCATGTACCGTATTTTTCTCAACAACCGAAAGCAAGCAGCCGCCAGACGACGAGCTCCTGGAAAAGGCAGAGCTTACTCCGTGCACAAGATTATTTTCAGGGACGCACAGCTCTCCCCATATGCGCAATTGTTCAGTGCCGCGAGAGGGTTAAGGCACAATTAGACGTCAAAATTATGGAGGACGACTTAACGTAATTCTTAACCGATTCGAGGGTACTGAAGATGAGAACAGGGTTTTCTAAATTTAACGTTTTATAATATTAAGGCCTGATACATCCGAGAGAAAGTTCAGTCACTGAGAGAATGTGTTATTGTCACGAAATTCAATTTTTTTGAACCTCATACAGCAAGAAAAAAATAAAACCGGCGGAATTTGGAAGTAGACAGCGTGTGCGCATATTTCGCGGCCACTGCAATGGTTATGTTACACCGATTAGTCACTTGGAAAACGCTGGAGCACGTTCGCTGTTCACATTGGATATGTGCTAATGAAAGGAGCGTAACGAAAAAGCGGAAACATAGCCGAAGATGTGCTTTTAAGGTGCTGAGTGAAAGACTTCGGCTTATGCAGCTGACTGAAGCATGCATGCTATATGTAGGCTCGATTCCTACGAATCGAAACATCCAACCAAGAGTAAGTGTAATTGCCTCGTGGCAGAACCCGTCCGCCGCACAAGGAAATCAATGTTTCTCCTTCGCCGCAAAGGGCACTAGCACGTAGCTCGTACTGTACATAAATGCGCCAGCAGCTCCATCGCACGTTTCATGTAGAGCGGCCACGGGTCAACCCATACCTCCTTTACCGATAAATTGGCCCTTAAGTAGATTTTCTACAGCAACTTCATGGAGCTGTAGCAGGCAAAAAGCAGTAGGCACTGAAGTACTTTGGGGCCAGCCCTCGACATTTCCGTTAAGTTGGAACAGCACAAATTAAGCCCGCAACAGATAGCAAAGAATTACACGACTCGAGCGCAATGTACCAACTGAGGCTAACTTTTGCAACGACGGGAATTCATTGCTCGAGATTTGTGTGCTTGTAGAGCACCTTTCATCGTCCTCAGTAGTCTGTTCAATTTACGAATAGTTCGGTAAAAAGCTGCTGATTCGTCCCATCACATGTCTTCTAGCTTAGCTTCCCTAACATACTAGTGATGTACTCTGATGGGTTCCTATAGCTGGAAAAATCATCGGGAAAGCTCGCGAGTCACTACAGCTAACTGGTACGAAGTTTTACTGAAAGCTTAATGCAGCATAAGCGCCATAATCAAGGGCTACACACAAAAGTCGCGATATGATTGAAATTGACTGCTACGAACCTGTTAAAATTTGCAGACGAATCCAGGCGCAGTGAAATCTCTTTGCTTGTTTGCTTAGCTGCTTTGTCGACCTGGCGAAATTCTACCGACCGCTCCGCAGCCCGCTTGCTGTCCGAAAAAGTGACGGCGATAGGAGAGGTGTCGTTCCTTTTGTAGCCGGTCTTTGATGAGCGCTAGGTCATGTGACATCGACTGATAGCCGCAACAGACTTCCGCCCTGAGATGCGCACTGGAAATGATGAAAGCGTTCTGCGCAGATTTCCAGATAAGATTGCTGCCGCTTAAGTAGCAGCACAGCGTATTCGTGGCCTGCGACGCAAACGTTGCATCAAACGGTGTGCCACCAATGTCGATTTTGCATGAGATGTGATCGGTTATACAGTGTATACTGTCGCGATCAAGTTATTGCGGGATTTGTGAGTGCATGGCAAAACTTTGTTCCATGCAACCTCTCTTGCGTCTATAGCAGGCACTCTATTGCACCGTATACAGCGCTCGCCGTGCATAGATATTTAAGAACGGGCGTAGGAGCCATTTTGATACCTCGCGCTCGATGGCGCACTGAAATAAGCATCTGCGCTGGCCACTGTGATCGCTGTTAGTGCAGTTCCGCGGGACATTTCTTTTCAACACATTTGTGCGCTTTTGCTTCTCAGGTTTTCTTTTTTTCTTGGCAAAGTATATGGCCCCCTGACATCACATATTTTTGTTCTGCTTCCAGCATGACACACAGCTGCACTGATGCGCAGCACATCGCTTTTTCGCGCGTGCTCGGCCTCGACATATAACATGTTCTTCCCGTTAGCGCTAAATCACCAGCAATCTGTGAGTTCTTTGAAATCAAGGCGAACTTCGCGAACACAGCTTACGCACCTGTCGCCAGCAAGCAAAAAATGCGAAAAATGCATGAATACACGCGCTCTTCACTTTCGTGCAGCATAGTCGCCGCACGAAGTGCGGGACACGATCCCCTTCAGCGAACACAGTGGCTGGCACAGACTCTCAACATATTTATCGAAGTACCATTATGGAAGTGGCACCGGATGCTTGGTGTGAGGCCCAATCTGCATGGTGACCGAAGAAGAGAGTGACGAAGGCAAGTAGGGACCACGCTCTCTTTATCACGAACAAGCTGAACCTCTTTTTTTTTTACTTATTTATTATTATTATTATTATTATTATTATTATTATTATTATTATTATTATTATTATTATTATTATTATTATTATTATTATTATTATTATTATTATTATTATTATTATTATTATTATTATTATATAAAGTACCAGAAAGGGTAATACGTGATGGATTGGCTAAGCGTTAAATGAAATGTGATTCCATGCCGGCCTTGAACTGAAGTAGATCGGAGTGGTGCACAGCTTCGACGGGCGAGCTCTTATAGTTACGAGAAGTTTTCCCGTAAAATGAGATAGGATGCACGATAGTGTGTGCTGGAGGTGATTTGACGGATTTGAGATTTCTGATGCTGCTTGACAGTGGATGAGTAAGTTTAATGACGGAAATGTCATGCGGTGTATGTTAAAGTTTCTGATGAAAGCACAGAATAAAGATGTAACACTCCGATTAGAGATTACTAAGGATAACCTGGAATCATTGTGGCGCCGCTGGAGTAATAGCGTTAAACAAACAAACAAACTTGCTGCATGGTATTTACCGATGCGAGGGTATCGAAGGATCCGAATGATGAGGGTCTTGAATGTAGCATGCGTACTCTGGTTTAGCGTTTATTCGTTGAAGAGGCGAGTCGCAATTTTAGGCAGAACTGACTAAGTGCTCTATTGGTTTCGTTAGCAACGCTACCTGCATCTGTAGGCTAATTGTAAGTGTTAACAAAGGTGGCGCCGAGGTGCTCAGATGAATAAGAAAAATGGGCACGGTGGCGCGACCAGAATGCGGATCGCTAACCCCCTCGTCTTTTTCACGCAGTTTTTTGCAATCTTGCTGCCGACAACAGCGGGAGATGACCGTCCACAGCCATCGACAGTGGCCTGGGCGGGGCGGCTGATCTGCAAAGTTTCCACGTGCGGAATACGCCCCCGATTCCGGGCTGTTGGAACTGCAGACAAGGCCGCTCCGACTCTGCTTCACTCGGCGTCAACGGTGCTACCCTGGTGGAGGAATTGCCAACTCGGAGGATAAAACCGCAGCTGAATCTTCCATGGGCCAATGGGCACGGTGGCGCGACCAGAATGCGGATCGCTAACCCCCTCGTCTTTTTCACGCAGTTTTTTGCAATCTTGCTGCCGACAACAGCGGGAGATGACCGTCCACAGCCATTGACAGTGGCCTGGGCGGGGCGGCTGATCTGCAATCAAAGTTTCCACGTGCGGAATACGCCCCCGATTCCAGGCTGTTGGAACTGCAGACAAGGCCGCTCCGACTCTGCTTCACTCGGCGTCAACGGTGCTACCCTGGTGGAGGAACTGCCAACTCGGAGGATAAAACCGCAGCTGAATCTTCCATGGGCCAATGGGCACGGTGGCGCGACCAGAATGCGGATCGCTAACCCCCTCGTCTTTTTCACGCAGGTGAGAAAATGTTATGGAAAATGCTATCGTTCGAGCGACCCGTATTTGGTTGCGCTGCCGTGCCCTGGGCTGCTGTGTGTGTTAACTTGCGACTTAGCCAGTACCATTATGAATATATTACTGCTGTCCGGTGATGTTGAAACCAACCCAGGACCCGACCTCGCCCAACTCGCGCACCAAATACAAAAGATTGCTGAGGATATTAAAGAAATTAAGGATGGACGCTTAACATCCATTGATGCGAAGTTAGAAACTCTAGCTATTCTTGACAGCAAAATATCAAACTGTATGGATGAGGTTGCTAACCTACAAAGAGTTGTATCTTCTCTTGAATCTAGAGTTGAGGACTTGGAAAATCGTTCTCGAAGATCAAATCTAATAGTGTATGGTATCCCAGAAGATCCAGAGGAAAATACCGCTTCCCTTGATGAACTAATGAATGAAAAAATTTTGAAGGACATTCTTAAAATCGAACCTGTTAACATAGAAAGAATTCATAGGTTAGGACGGCCAGCGACGGATAAAACTAGGCCCATAATACTTAAATTGCTAGACTACCGAGACAAAGGAAAAGTGTTAAAAAACTGTCACAAATTGAAGGGCTCTAATTACGCAATAGGCGAGGACTTCTCAGCTCGGGTGAGAGAAGTAAGAAAAAAGTTGTGGAAATGGGCAAAATCGATTAAAGAACAAGGAGACAAAATGTCGCTAGTTTATGATAAACTGCGCCTAAATGGCCAGTTATATCGCTGGGATGACACAAATGATTGTGAAATCCTTGTAACTGATCCTAGCAGTCTAGACAACCAAAAAAGCACGGATGATTTGGAAGGCGAGGTGTCCCATCATGGCATTTCAGACAGCCAAAAAAACACAAAGTCCTCCAGGCGAGGCACTGAAACCACGCCCCAGACGGAAACCACAGCGCCGCATATAACTTTCACAAATGTTAATGTCCGCAGCATTCTGAACAAAACCGATTGGATCGAATCGCTGCTTGTTGGAATTGAGCCAGACTTTATGGCAATAACAGAAACTTGGTTATCAGCCGATATCTTGGATGGCGAGATTACACCTCCAGATTACGTAATCGTACGCAAGGATAGGCCTACACGTGGCGGCGGTGTAGCTATTCTAATAAACAAAAAAAATTCCCTTCTCTGTACTGCCGGATGTTCAGGGTGCTGAGGCAATCTTTTGCAAATTGAAACTAGGCTCTCGCGTTATCATAGTGGGGTGTGTCTATCGTAGTCCTTCATCCGACCATCTCTCAATGTCATCCTTGTATGATTACATGCAACGCCACGTTCTGGGCTCTAGACTAATCTTATTAGGAGATTTCAATCTGCCAGATATAAAC
>NC_139349.1:15084370-15099370 GCF_055883805.1 Amblyomma maculatum | reverse complement strand
ATGCCTTTTTTATGTCGAGGAATATTACTATTGCAATTTGATTTTTGTGAAGAGCAGTGTTAATATGGTGAGAAAGTGATGTGACAGCAGTGGTTGTTGATTTGGCTGAGATAAAGCCATGCTGCTCAGCACAGATTGCATTATTATCAAGCAGAAACTTGTTCAATTGTAAGGATATTAATTTTTCAAAAACAGTATTGATTATACTAAGCACAGATATGGGTCTGTAACTACTGGGGTCATTGGGATCTCCTGTCTTGTAGACTGGCACAACTTTCGCAATCTTCAAGCTTATTGGATACTGAGAGCTAATCATCGCATGGTTAATTATGTTGCATAAGGGGGTGCAAAGAATGTCGATATTGTCTTTTAGCACCTTCGATGGTATTCCGTCATAACCACAAGCTTTGTTTTCTCGCAGATTTTTAACTACTGACCTCATTTCTTCTTCAGTTATCTCCCGGAAAGCGAAGGTATTATTTGTTGCAATAGGTCTTCGTAGGTGAGGCGTTGTTGAAGGAAAGCCATTAACCAGTTTTCTTCCTCGATCGACGAAATTATTATTGAAGGTATCAGCCATCTCCTCTGAGATTAAGTCTGGAAGGATATGTTCTTTTTTCTTCCAACAACATCGCTCACAATTCCCCATATCTTTTTGGAATTTCCTTCCTGTCTCATAATTAGATTAGTGTAGTATTGTTTCTTTGAGTTCCTCATCATGGCGACCGATTTGTTTCTGTAGCATCGGAACTGTTCCCGGTAATACCTATTAGTCCGATTGTTTTTCCACTTATGATAGTATGAATCTTTCTTTTTCAGGACTTCAAGTATAGCTTTTGTCATCCAAGGGCATATACCATGGTCGTAGTTACGCCTAGTGTATGTGTAAGTGGATCGGTCAATGACGTCTCTGATTTTCCTTACCAGGTATTGATACTCAATATCTATGTCATCATCATGCACGCCTTCGAAATCTGTGCATTGAAGCAACGATCGCACTTGAGCGTAATCGATTCGGGTGGTACGTTTTTAAACTGCTTGGGAGGATAAAGCAAAGGGTCACAGGGATAAAGAATAAAGATGGGATTGTGGTCTGAGATGGCAATGTCGCACACACCAGCAAACACATTTATGTCCTTGTTGCAAAGCACATGGTCAATCAGAGAGGCGGATTGGTTAGTGACTCGAGTTGGCTCATCTATAACATTTGTCAAGTTAAAGGACTGTATCAGCAAGAGGTAATCACGGCAATCATCTTTCAACAAATCAATGTTGAAATCACCACAGACAATCAAAGACGATTTACCCGTCGCAAGTGATAATAGCGTAGTTTCCATTACGGAATAGAATTTGTTTAGACAAGCGCTAGGTGGGCGGTAAACAACACCTATAATGATGCCACACTTCATTTCAATGAACAGTGTTTCAACTACACCTGCTTCATAACTAGCATTGCATTTACAGCAGTAGTCGATCCCTTTTCGAACAAAAAGTGCGAGGCCACCACCACGTGATACACTATCCCGTGGTCGCAAGAGGAAATTGTACCCAGGAATTTCAACAGTTTCACCTTGCTTGAGCCATGTTTCTGTCAGCGCAATAACGTCAAAACGATACGAGTAATGTGACAGATAAGCAACCAAATGATAGAGGTTTTTCCTAGCACTCCGGATGTTGCAGTGTAACACAGATACCTGACCGCGCCCAAGCCATTTGTTTTCGATTTGAGCAGAAGTGTAAGTCATTCGGAGATACAGCGATTACAGGGTAGCCTATTTATTACTGTACCTGGGCGAGGTCAGCCATTCGAGTCACCTGCAGTACGTGCGAGTTGTCTGTCTTGCGCATCAAGATTTTACCTTCTATGACCCAGGCATACTTCCAACCCTTCTCTTTTTTTGCCTTCAAAGCGTGGCCCAGCAGCACTTTTTTTGCCGGGCACAAATGCTCGTTTACATAGACTGGTGAACTCTTTTCTTCTGAGCTGTTGAAACCCAGGTGAAATGTGTTTAGTCTGTTTTTTGGCAGCTTTCAGCATTTTGTCTCTAGCGGCACGGGAATGAAATTTGACCACCACATTTGACTTTTTTTGTTCATTGATGGCACTCGGTGAACGACATCAATGTCACTCTCACTGATTTCAATTTGCGAATGGCGTGATATATCTGTCAAAGTAGCGACAAGGTTTTCACCCTGGACTACAGGAAGCCCCTTGATTTCCAGATTACTTCTCCTGCTGTACTGCTGCAAGTCAATCACCTCTTTCTTCACGTCTTCTAGTTCTTTTGAGAGGCGATCGTTGTCTTTCTTTATTTCTACGCTTTCAGCTTTCACATATTTCAGTTCCTTTTTCATTTCAGCTATTTCTGCCTTAAGCTCCTCAAAAATTGTGTTAATGAACTCCATGGATTTCCGCACTGGCTCAAGCTCATCTTCAATTACCTTTTTGAGGGCCTCTTTCAGCTCTAGCTGATTTGTCTCAAAGTGTGCACATGTCAGCAAGTGCTTTCACGACTTCCTTTATAGTCGAAGGTGCTTTGTCTCCCATAATATCATGTACAGACGGACGGAGCAGTCCAAGAGCCGCTATATAGCAACAAGCACCTTAAGTAAAAGAAGGCTCACACACGTACCTGCACAGAATGAAGCAGGCAGTTAGTTGCAGCTCAACGTTACGGCGTCCTGGACTGCTCCGGAATGGTGCTGAGGGTGGGCTAGACAGCGGATTTTATAGCCTTCCTGTGACGTCGATGGCCCTTCGAGCTGCGCAAGCGCAGCTGACTGCCGGATGATAAAGTGTCGCCGACGGCCCTCCAACAGTCCAACAGCAAAGCGCAGGCACAACAGGTATCTGGCAGACACAGCACGTGGACGCTCGATGTAGGCAATAAGCAGGATTTCAGGCGATGGCTTGAGCATTTTTTTCCCGATGACAGGCTGCACAGAATGAAGCAGGCAGTTAGTTGCAGCTCAACGTTACGGCGTCCTGGACTGCTCCGGAATGGTACATATTTGGAGGATTGAGAGCGTGGCAGAGGATGTAGAGAGAGTACTGAAATTTTCATAGTCCTGAAGAGTATTACCAATTTTTGCGGCAGACTTCAACTCACTAAACGTTGTCTTGAAGTACGCAGGGGCGGCAGCTATTATTGATGGGCGATATATTACGAAGTTATCTGTGAATTAGCGGCTATGAAGGAGATATTATTGGGGAGGGCACTAATATAGATTATAAAGTGCAAGAATCTCTGTATATTTACTTGCGGGACATCAAAATGTATTAGAGAGAAAGCTGAGGTATTTTTGGCGTATATAAGTAGTTGGCGGTTAGTAAAGAAATACCATATCCAGTTCAATGCACAGATTATAAGGTTCAGTCTTGAATGTTTCATAGAACGCTTTTATGAGGGCATCTATTTAAAGGCTTTTAAAGATCTCGAATCGCTTTGACTGGTGATTTTAAACGAATTTACAACTTGTATAACTGATGTATAAAGGACCAACCACATGTGCCGATATTCCTGTCGAACGCTGAGAGATGGCACGCGTGATGAAGTGATGGCAGGGGAACCGCCGTCAATCATCGTGCCACTCAGGTTTTCAGTTTGCAGAAAATTTGCTTATTGCTGGGGAGCAGCTCTCTAGTCTAGCCAGTAGAAAAAGGCTTTGTACGCAAATTCTTATCTAGCTATTTTGCAACTGAAGATTGTTTTCCTGGCTCAGGCTCTGAGCGCGTTTTCGGCATATAGAAGCTAGCAGAAGTTCCCGCCTGCACTTAGCATCAACTAAGCATCAAAATATTTCAGCGAAAGCTTGGTAGTGACAAGAAAAGTTGTTGTGGAACACACACTGTCATTTGATATGGAAAAGCGTGGGAGAGAAACATCACACTTTGGAAGCCTCAGCGCCGCAAAGTGTAGTTTGGTATCACTGCTTTATGTCTCCTACGAATGCGATATATGGCAGCAACAATGTTTGCTTGTGCTTTTTTGTACTTTACAATGTTTAGTTTAAAAGCAGGTGGACGCCCATTTATACTTGCCTGATGACACGAAGTCAATGAATGCAGAGCCGCTCTCTCGCCGAAGTCTCGTCGCTTCGTGCGAGTGTAGCAGCGACAACGGTAGGCGACAGTCGTCATCGTTTGTCGTGTCACCAGGGACATCGCATTAAGGGGTTACCGCTTGAAGGGCTGAATGTCGTCTGCCAGGCCATTATCAAAGTTGTGTTGATTACGATTAAATTAATTAATAGGCAGTGGCAAGTTTGCTTGTGAGAGAACGGCTGGGAGAGGAACAGTTGTATTAAAAATCGGACAACAATTAGAGCGTAAGAACGGGGGCTTTTTCAGATTTGGAACAAGTTCGACTAGTTTCCAATATTCCGCCATACCTTCTGGTTATTATGGCTGCTGAAAGATGTGACACAAGGTCACAATTACATTGTATTTTGCACATTATTTGAGCGTCGATGCCATCGATAAGTGATGACCATGTACGGTTACTTGATTTATCGTGATTCAGGTAGCATTAAATGTAACACCGGACCTGTCTGTTTCATCGTGGCGTGAAAACATTATCAAGGTTTTGTAGCATTCTTTTGCAAAGGGAAGGCACTGTTCCTAATTAAAAAAGAAAGAACGTAGCGCAAAAAAAAAAAACGTGAAAGAAAACACACACGGTACTAACTTCCAACAAATATTTATTTCAGAGAGAAAACAAAAATGGTTTTCATACCACCGTATGACAGTGCACCATCAGATCATGGGATAGCTAAGTGTCTGCCAGATAGGCGATTTTATTTGGCAACAACGTTAGAGAATGGTAAATTTGTAAGTGAGTGGTCCTTCTGGCTGCAACAACAGAGAATCCATATCTTTGCCCTAAACAAGCGAATGAAGGAGAACACTTCGTGCTTTCATTCCTCATTTGGAGCAACTATAGTGCGGCTTCATGATAGCAGTCTCGACATGTCTCGTCCCTACTGTCTGTGGTATTAGTGCTTCCGAAATAAAACGAAGCGCGCACCTGAGGAAAAATTGCTCTCATTTGTCCGGGCTGTGTATGAGGCGAACACCAAGAGTGTCAAGCTGAACATCTGGGTGTCCCTCACGTACATGCGCATACACTTGCAGGGAACGCCGTGAAACGAAATTTTGTTCCTTAGTGTGCTCCATTTTATTACGTGGCACTTGTATATGGCATGGAGTTTACCGAAGGCTAGGACACCGTGGTGGAGGGCTTAAGAACATAATAAACCCCTTGGTGTTCTTTAAGGTGCACAGACACGGCGCGTCCACTTATGTGTGGTTGCGGCGTTCCTGCGGCGTTCCGCTCATCACTTGAGCACTGCAGCTGGTTACTTGAAGCGTTGTTTCAAGTGTTTTCGTCGCGTATTGCTGTTCCTTGCGAGACGAATAAAAAGTTGTAAGTTGCTGAGCTAGTTCGTTTCGCCCACAAAACCGTATCGCTCGCGCATTTCTTCCTTTGCGTTTATTAAGAACCAACTAGCCTGACCTAACCACAAATGATTGCTCTCAGCGCAGCAATCACAAGAGATGCCAAGCTGATAACTTAATTGGCAGCCAAGAAGTGATTTGACATGAACTGCAGCGCCATGCATTTGATAATAAACTTCACTTTCCGCTTCTTGAAACATTGTAGCGATAGGTTACTGCGGACAGAGAAAAATCTTTGCAACCTTAACGACAACTTATCCTGACAAAAGTAGAGCCGCGACTTGAAAGCTGCTTATACCTCGTAGTTTCGAAAAAAAAAAAAAGGCCTTCCCAGGGTAGATTTACCACTCCCGATTTCATTTTATTTTCTTTACTAAACTCGGCCGCATTCGGCAGGCATTGTAAAAATCAGTAGGAGCTGGTCGAGGTCAGGGGCTGTTCATACACGTGCCATCTGAACGATATAACCTATGGTGGCGCACTATTCTTGTCGCCCACCTTCGCGTTCTGTCCGAATTCGGTGCCTTAGTAATAAAAAAAATGCTGGGGGGTTAGATCTGGTTAAACCTGGTGCGTACGCGAAGCTTCATTGGATATGGTTACACGTAGTAAAGCGTTTTATTCGACGTAAGATGCTTCCTTCGTTTTTGCTATGAAATGGTCAGTAAAGTAGTTTGTTTTTGTTATCGTCAGAAGGTGCTTTCTTGACAATTGCTATGATTACGTGTAGATGGTCAATGAAGTAGTGTGTCTTGATATTAACTTGGCTTATTTGGAGACGTTCTTCCCGTCGTTGTGGTGTTTCGGCGGCCGCTCTCTTTGCCCGCTGGTTGGCATATTCACGAGCTCGGCCGGCTTTGTACCATGTCACGACTTCAGCGTCCGTGGACGTAGTTTCTCGTTGCCTGAATTGATGGTGTATCGAGCAAGGTAGATGTACCGAGTACGTACGCTCGCTCGTCGCGTCGCCGTTCATTGCGGGTCTCGCCAACGAGCGCACGCGCAGCTGTTATTTGCCTCAAGCGTTGCAACCGATGCCCCGATGACATGCGCAGTGGCGAGGCACAAGTCGAGTCAGGGTGGCAGTTCCTGGCCCTACGGGGCTGGGACGGTAGGTCAACGCAGCTTGCGGTGGGGGCTAGCCAGCCACCGAATTTTTATCGGTTGTAGGCCGTCATTGCACCTGCCACCGCTTAGGTGGTGGACGACGGCTGTTGTTGCGGTGCGCGTCTTTCTCTCACTCTTCTTTTTCTCTATTTTTTTTTCTGTCCGCACGAGGCAGCGGAGGTGGCTCAGTTACAGAGCCAGCAGCCGGCCCGTGCATTTTCTTTTCCTTCTTCCTACAGCCACAACAATAACAAGCCGAGTGATGACGTCAAGAACAGCGGTAAAGAAGAGCTGCGAGATGCGCTGCGAACGCGCATTGGCGGAACACGTGTGGTTTCGCGCATGCTCAGTGTGACCTTATGCGACGCACGGTGGCTTTGGCTTTACATGGCGTATTGATGCTTTCACTTCGAAAGCATCTTTAACCAACTAGATCAACAGGAAATTCTCTCTGGGGAGCCAGCCTGGAGTTATAATTCGCTGGTATGCTTTTCTCTTAATGGTGACTCCGCATACACTCATGGCTGATATATTTAGGCTAGTTAATTTTTGCGTTGTCTCAGTCTTATAGCGCAGCAACATTCTTTCAGTCTGCTGCTGAAAACGGTCTCAGTACGTGAATAATGAATGCAAAGAAATGCTCGTGACCACGCAGTATAGACATAGATTGCGGACACTCAAGGTATCGCTCAAATAACATTGCTTTGTCAGATACCCAAATGTTTGTACAATTAACTTATCTTGGACTAAGCACACTCACAGAATCAGTATATACTTTTGTAGTTTTAGTCATTTCTTGCAACTCTCGAATGAAATCTCTCTCGCGCTAAATTTATTTCAAGTTCGTTTTGTAATAACCAACTTTTTCGCAATTCTTCAGCTGGCATTGTATGATTAGTAGAAATTTGCCTAGATATGTTTTACTTTTCTTTATTACTTCATTTTGCAATGTAACAGCTCCGCTCTCCAATGCCTCTGGCACTGAATGCAATTAATTACACACGATCAATGATATTCAAGGGCATATATGCGAGAGTGTCACTTTCTTATAAAACCACACATGATTATGCTAATGTCTATGTAAAAAAAAAAGATGGTGACAATAATGCTCGTTTTTCAATCATTTATTCTGCGGTGGCAATTTTCTTTTAGGTGGTGTTGGACGACGGTATCGCCTGGCTCGTCCCTCCGACCACGGTTACGGCTTGGTCGTCGTCATCCCACCGCTGCCACCAGTTGTTACGTTTGGGGTCGCGAGTGCCTGGGTAGCGTACCACTGCCACCAGTTATTACGTGCGGCGCGCGGCCCCTCGGTAGCGTTGGCCTGGCGGCTCCGTGGACGGCATCAAAGGTGCCAGCAAAGACGAGGCGTCTTTTAACGAAACAACCTTTACTACAACATCGAGAAGATACGGGCAGAGAAGCTGACCCGGAGAGAATACAGACATGTTCACACAGCTGGTGTCTAGCGTCGTCTCAACGGCGCGTCAAAGTAGCCTCTAACTCAGCGGAGTCGGCCGCTGCTTTTTATAGGTTTTCCCGTTCGCAGGGAAAGGGTAAACCCTCACAGGAAATGGAGCGCCCAACGTTGTCTGGGCAAGATGGGATGACTCAATCGCAAGTGGTCCAAACGCATCTCCTCCACCTCCTGCAGGCGGGCGAGGGCGACGCTCTCTCCCTCGAGCTCCAGGCTTGGCCGGCGTTTGCACACACACGCACACACACACATTTGGCGCGTGGCAGGATCACGTTGAGACTTGTCGGCGGGAGGAAGCGTTGCGCTGCCGATAACCGGCGTCGAAATGGCCGATCCGCTCGCGGTTCTGCCTGTTGCTATGCGGTGGCCGCGTCAGCTGTCCCACTTCTCGGTGGAGAAACGTAACAGTGGCTTGAACGACATGCGATGTCCTGTCGCTGTCGATCTTTCTTTCAGACGAAGGTTTCGCGCTTAATAGAGTTCATGGCCTTGTGCTCAGAGAAGTAGACCCTCCCATGCCACTTCCCGTAGGCGTGCTGGTGATATTTCGAGGGGGCCAAGCTTCAAATGGGGTTGCAAGCGTCCCGTGTGCTCGGTTTCCATCCAACTTTTGCATATCGACCCTGCTATCTGGTCTGTGAGGTCGCCAACCGACCGGACCAGCCACATGTCTGGCGACTTCAATGACTGAAAAAGAAATGTGCGCTGGTGCTCCATTGCAGCTCCCTCCTATCAGTAGCCGGTCATGTCACCTTCCAGCTTCTCCGTTCCATAGATAAGCTCATAACTTTTCAGAACTGCGGGGCTTCAAACGGGGGTTGCAAGGATCGAAGTGTTTGTCACTTGTCAACTGTCACCTGCCAGATACATACTCTTGAAATATTTCTGCGAGGCTCCAAACGGGTCGACGCCGCCGGCTCCGATGCTAACGTCGGCGGCCAATCATTTTCAACGCGGAGATACTAAGGCTTTTTCTTTAAACTTTATCGACTGAGCTACGCTTTGGTCTATCTGAAGATTTGGCGAGAGCCGCCACTAGTCACAAATCTCATGCAAGTTTGACGGCTGCTTAGCGCTGACCCTTCCTAAACTCTCGCGACTGCACGCTCTTCCCTGCTGCTTACAATTCATAGTACGGCGCCGAAAAAACAATTGCGTTGTGACACTATCTGAGTGTGGACAATGGTATTGTTTTTCCTACTTGTGTTTTCACGGTAGACCTATCAGGGATCATCTACCCCGGCTCATCACGACACCTTGTCGCGGTGAGTGCACTTTTGTGTACTCTGTTTCGAGTGTAGCCTTTCACGCTTCCACTTATTTTACCTTTTTAATTGTTGTCTCATGTGCTGCCTGTCTTAGGTTCTTGTTGCTTTTTGAAAAGGCACATTGTCACCCAGTATAGATGTACTTGTCACACGGATCACTTCGTGTTTTTACGAGCACATACACGACATCGCTACGACCGTGCACTGATGAAGATTCTGGATGAGCGGCCTGACTGCAGTTCTACAAGTGCACTCCGCAGCCCTCAGTCACGAGCCCCAACAGGCTATAATACCTTTCCATATCATCTCGCCTAATCACCATGGGTGATGGATGAACCTTCAGTGTGTCTACTTGTAAATGAATCCATAGTGCTACTTAGTGGGCTCAAACAACTTACTCTGGCGCCAATCTGGTCAGAATGTCATAATTATATTCACGTATACATCGACGGATCTGTGTCAGCAAAGGCATCCACTGCAGCTGTGGTCATACCAGCTCAGAAAACGACTCTACATTTGGGGGCGGGGGGGGGGGGGGGGGGACAATTCTGCGTGAGCGGCTGCTGAACTTGTAGCCCTTCGGGAATCTATTCGCTACATATGTGGGGAACTACCTAAAAAATAGTGTACATGTACGGACTCAAAGAATGCATTACGAAATTTGGAAAATTTCTTACGACACACCGCCTACCAGTCTCTGACACTCAACACCATGGAGCTTCATACATCTGCCCGACTGCAAAGCCAAAAGATATTTCAAAGGATAATTGCTCACTGCCGGCTCCATAGAAATGAACACGCCGATGCTGCAGCAAAATTTGCCCTCAGCAGTGGCCTTCAAACAGCTGTGCATTTTTCAAGAGCGGACACCGCGTGTCTTCTTACGAAATGTACGAAGAATGCTACAGCAGCTCACTGGGCCCAGCCACAAGCCCGAAACATCCACCTCAGAAGAGTCGATCGAACACCGTCATTTTATGCTCCGTGTGGCATTCCTTCATATCATGCATGCTAGCTCATAAACTTCGTTTAAACGTGGCTTTCACGCGCAGATACTTGCATTAAATTGGACAAGCGGACTCCCCGGACCAGATATTATTGGTATGCCCAGCGTATGCGCATGAGTGAAAAACGCTAGCCGCTTCCTTGAAGCGTTTGGACAAGAGGCCTCTGTCGGAGGAGTTGCTGCTGGGCGCTTGGCAGGACAAGGGAAAGGGTGTGCAGGCTGTGCGGGCTCTTAGCCGTTTTTTTTGTGCGACACGGAACGTGGCTCTCGCTTGTAACGCAAGTTGCTGTGCCTGTATATATTTTTATATGCCTTCTCCCACATCGCTGCCCACCATCATCCTATTTCTTCTCCCCTTCCGGTTTCCCAGTGCAGAGTAGTAAGCCAGACTTTAATAATTCCGGCCAACTTCTCTAAGCCTTTCCCCTATCAATAAACACATCTATCTATTTTGAAAAGTGGCATGTACTCACCATGGGGAATTGGTCACCCTCACAGCCATCGTTCTCTCCTCTTTTTGTACTTTTTAATTACATTGTTTATTGCCTCCGGGCATAAAAGAATTTGTGAAAGAATAAAAGAAAAAAAAAGGAGGGGTACTAAATGAATGAAAGAAGGTTGGGCATATATTTCTCTCTCTTTCTATAGAAGCAGGGAGGTTACTCTTTCTGGCTTCGCTTGCCAGCATGTTCCGGTTTATTCTTTATTTTATATTTCTCAGCATCTGTTGCCCAGCCTCCTTGACTAAGTATATAAATCTCCAATACGTAAGTGGAAGATAAAGAAAACGAAGAGGTGTCACCATTTCACCCGCTCTCGTGCACCGATCGCGTGCTTATAGCCAGACGCCATCAGAGCGACCGAACTACGTCTCCAGCTTTTCCAGGTCATTTGTCCACGGAAGTCTGAATCTTGTCCACATAGAGCTTTCCGAGCCTTTAGCCATGAGCGCCGACAAAGAGAAGTTTTCCAGTCGTCTGGAGTTCATCTGCTCCTGCATCGGCTACTCCGTGGGCCTCGGCAACCTGTGGAGATTCCCGTACGTGGCCTACAAGAACGGAGGATCCGTCTTCCTTTTGCCCTACATCGTCATCAACGTGCTCATCGGTCGGCCAATCTACTACGTCGAGCTCCTGCTTGGCCAGTTCTGCAGTCATGGTCCGCTGGGCGCCTTCCGCATTTCGCCCATGTTTCAGGTGACCATCGCTTTAATCGTCGCTCTTTACTAAGCCGTAGGCATTGGTGGTTCTGGTAGGCTGCGACTATATTTAGAGGCGTAAACCAAAACAAGAAACGCAGTAAGTTTTGTCGTGATAGCGTTGAAGGTCCCGTTCACCAGGAAAATGCGGTGTCGGCGTTGTCGGCAATAAAATACAAGTGAAAGTGTGGTTACTTCACGTTAGATTTGGCAGGAGTTGCAAACTCTGGCCTCTGCTTTTATATGGGCGGGGAATATCGGAATCAGCTTGCCAGGACCTTTGCAGTCTGAGTCAAACGCGTTAACGCTAGGCTACGCAGACACTTTCATACGGCTTGATAGACAGACAGATGGATTTATTGAAAGGAAAAGGCAGAGAGGTAGGCCGGAATAATTCAAATCTGGCCTGCTACTTTGCACTGGGGAAGGGGAAGGAGAGAAGAAAGAAGGTCATGATGGGTGACGATGTGGGAGAAGGCATACGGCTTGTTTAAAAGGGGACGTTGGATGGCAGCTCAAGCTGTCGCTTCATACCCTTAAAGGCGGGGCTCAAGTGTCACCCATGATGTTTGTGGTTGTAGTTAGCTTTTACCAAATGTTGCTTTTGAGGGACAGAATATTTAGGTATAGAAATACAGAATAGCGCAGCCTGCTGGTAAGCGTTGCCAACAGAGCAGTCGATGAGTGTCGATAAAGATAGGCTGAAACGTTTTTGCAAAAATGAGTTCTGCGTGGCATTATATGGTATTTTTTTGTCCGCTGGACAAAACTGTCATACCTAGAAATGGCAAAAAGGAGCGCAAACGACAGTTATTACAAGAGAATGAGCACCAGTGGGACCGCCCTCCAAGAAAACGCCCCTGGTGTCCCCTTTCATAAATGTTAAGTCGGCTTCACCTCTATGCTGCCTTCCCCACTAATGGCGGAACAGCAATGTATTAAAATGTATATTAAGGCCATAATTCATATGATTTATGCATCAGAACATATTCGCATAATTGCCTTATTACCACTACATGCATCGGTGTAGAAGCAACATGCGATTTCAGGTCTATATTGCCGTTTTTCTGGCGGCCAGTGACGCCATGTTTGGGGAAAGAAGCAGCGTGAAAAAGCCTACTTAACGATTTTTGCAAGGAGTCCATTGGTCGTGCCCATCATGACGTCAAGCTCTGTATGCCTGGCCGACGTCGGCGGTGTTGCTGCGTGCGCGTTACTTCAGGGAACTTGAGAGCTCGATTTGAAATGTTATCGAATATTCGAACAATGTAAAACACCTTTAACACTTACCGTACGCGTTAGGGCAACCAGCAGTTAAAAAAAAAAATAAAACATCGCTACGAAAGACACTGTCGAGTACATCGACAGTGAAAGCAAAGCCAGCACATTTGCGCGAGTCGAAAAGTGCAAGAGCTGGCCCTCTTTAACAACTGCCCTTTACACACTAGGGCTCGTTTCAGTATAAACAAAAGGAATGGGCATTGTATATGATGCAATCATAGTCCACGGCGCGTTTATACAATCTTTGAGCACCGCCCAACGACGCAACGACAACGCGCGCGTACTGCAGCTGCTACCCGTCCTGTCTTTGCAGCTTGTTTGCGCTGTGCGCTGTTCAACGCAGCGCCGAAAAATGGTCCGGCTTCAGCCGCATCATGAAGTAAGACATATTCGCAGCTCCTGCAGCGCCGGATGAAGCGAGCTTATCGGAACGGTGCCGGCAGCGAGAGCCGCGGACGGGCGCTCTAGCTGAGCGCACTCTCTGCTAGTCTCCAAGGCTATATATATTTTTTCGCATCGGCGCCACAGCAGACGACGATTGGAAATTGAGCAGCGTTGAAGTAAATGGGCTACTCGTAGAACTGTCTACTGTAAATCGCTTTGTCGCAACAATGAAATGAAAATATTATTATTCACGGCGCCGCATTAGAATGCGAACTAACGTATACAAGAAAATCAAATGAGCCGCGATGGGACCGGCGACTGCCGCTACACAGCTGTGAACAGAAAGTTGCTTGTATCGCATTTATCCTATCAGCATCTCGCTAACCTCAATAAGGGTTAATTTTTGACATTCCGTTATCCCTGGGTCTAATATTTAAGACAGTAATTAATTTGAGCACGCTTTCTTGACGCTAGCGCAAGGGATCCACGGACAGCTTGCGGAAGGCATGGCCGGCGTGGCCGGCGCGGCATGTGGGGCCAGTGCTGAGTTCGGAAGATGCTTGAGTGAGCTGTTGCCGCGCGAGCAGCATAGCACTCTAGACACTGCGTTATAAATGACTATAGCAAAAACAGCTTCTTTCTGCCGATCATGCATTTCCTTTGCTGTACCTAAATGGTAATTGTTAACGTATCCGAGAATGGTGACGGGCTGTGTAACAACAGTGAGCCGCGAATCGTGGTTCGGTATCCTCGGTTTAGCATAGCGAAGGTGAAGCCAGCTGTGCAACCACGGTATAAACCTAATTAGGTGCGGGAACAATGACAAAACGGCCTCGGACTTAGTTGCGTTGATTTAATTGGAATCCCATGTGGCTGCAATTACTGCCAAGGTTTGGTTATCGTCATCGGCATGAAACTCATCAGCGCAAAACACAGTGATTCCAAAGGCAAGATAGTTTTCTTTCTTTTTAATGACAGAGGTCCGCAGCGCCGATAGTTTCTTATCCTCTGGGAGACTATAACGCCCCACGTCGCCTGGACCATCGATGTTCGCACAGCGGAAAGCAGTGCTGATAGCCACCAGTTGCTTCACGTACTCACTAGAATGTTTGTTTGCTAATGACACGAGGAAAACAATTTTCGAACCTCGAAAGACGTTAATTTTACAACTGAGCAAAAGAGGCTTGCTAGTCGGAGGTCGTCGAAGCGCGGTTCGCCACTCCGCAACAGATGCGTATCTGCTGGTTGACCTCATGGGACGTGAAACCTTCAGCACAGAACGATAAAACTGGAGGAAAAAAACGGCACCGGCAGCAGATCGCGCTGATATGTCGATCACAAAAGCGCGGGATGGAGCGAAGCAAGCGTGCAAAACGCGCGGCTGGCCTAGCCGGCCTTCCGTCATTCCGAGATTGACGTCAATTCCGCCTGTTTCCCAGTTTCGGCGCCGCGCCCCCGCCGCTTCCGGCAGTGACGAGGGCGTGACCGCGGCGCGTTTTTAACAAGCGATTTCTGTTTTTCTTATCGACAGAATTGAAAAAAATAATTTACACACATGATTAACGAAACCCCCTTTTTTCCTACCACCGAATTTCATGCAATTTGAAAACTATTTCAACTTCCCTTTAAGCAACCAAATAGACCGGTGCAGTGCAGTGCTATTTTAGCGTATTAAAACTCTATTTACCTAGAAGCGTCGATACTAAGATTCTGAAAAGACACGGGGTTTACTTGTCGCTACGGGGCTCATAAATGTACTTCAGGGCTTATACTCTGCGGAATAAATGTCATCACTCAGCAATATTCTGGTAAGCGTGCGAA
>NC_139349.1:15009370-15079370 GCF_055883805.1 Amblyomma maculatum | reverse complement strand
CATCGCCGTGGTCAAGCTGGTGGAGTGTGGATTCAGCTGGCGTCGTGCCTCTTCTCCCGAGGATGACTGGGGTCCATCCGAGACCAAGTACCGGCAGCTATACCGCGAGCACCTGTGCGAAGCGGGCTTTGCTCAGCTGTACTACCGGATTGTGCCGATCTCGACGTCCCGGGCTGACAACGTTGGGCTTCAGAGGGCGTTGCCACTTTCCGCTGATACCAAGTCCGACAGTGCGGCTGCTCCATCCTTCAAGGGGCCACCCTGAATTCCCATCAAAAGTGGGAAAGAGAAAATGGAGAGGTTGCTTGTTCGTGCGGCTCATTATGTATTGCAGAAAGCTTTAAAAATCATGAAAATTCCGACTGGCTGTATTTATTTGCTACACAATCGTTACTAATTAGAACCTGCACGAGGTAGAGCTAACGGGTGTGTTCTGGCTACAGAAGGCCAGTTTCTCATTCTGGTAGGTTCAGTATAAACGAATTTTTAAAATCATTTTTGACGACACCAGCCAACATATATGATTGAATTGTCGCCGTCGTGTGAACATAGCCGCCTTTGCTGGAATTCCTGCAGTCATGATGGGCTCGGTAGCCGAACGCCAAAGCCACCGCAGCGATCCTAGCAACATACTAAATCGTTCGCCGAGAACGAGACATTTGTATTAGTTGAGCGTAAACCAGACGCGTGCTTTGAGACAGCATTTACCGTACTCTCCTCGGCCAAGCTGCCTAAAAATGTGTTTCTGTCTAATTAGGAGCAACCCCTTTATAGGACGTTCTAAAAAACAAGGCATGTTAGCATCTTTATTCGCTGGGTGCCAAGCAAGTAAAGACTCGTAAAACGTCTTCGGTTTCCTCGTGCGTTTTCATGAGAGACTGCACATATCGAAGACCCCGAACAATATCGGTTACTAATGTTAACACTGCTCCCTTCCACTACCTTCTACCGCGTCCAACTTGCAGAAGACAAACACTGTAAACCTCGCTTTCCTGCCTGGCAGCTCCACCAGCTTTGAGAACGCTACGGAATAGTTTTAGGTAACAAACCAGGCGGTGGTAACCGGTCATGACGCAGCAGACGTTCAGCCTTTCCCCCTCTGTCATGAAGTACCAGCATTGTCATATCGGCTGTCTCGTACGTTCGCCCGTTTTCTGGCATACGCGCAACTAGGGACTTGGAAAGACTTCGAATGGCACCATCTTGGCGCTTGTAGGTTTGGCCAAACGGGGTCGCTGTGCGTCATCGAGACAAATGCGGCGTCATGTGAGGCATAGTCAGGGTAGGATCTTCGTCGTTTCGCCGTCAAGTAGTCCCAGCTCTATACAATAAGCCTGATAAAAAAGGCTTATTTCAAATCTTATTTGAAAGGTTCCGCTTAACATTTTATTTTTTACAATTAAAGTACAGCCCCAATAAAACTGCTTCGAGGAGCATCTTGATAAGGCGGCTTTCTCGTATATGACTGCGTTTGACAGCAGACGACATACCGTTTTGACCGTTTTGACCTATGCTCTAACGTAAACGAGTAAATAATGAACGAAAAAAAACGAGTACAAAAACCACAACTTAATCGGAAAAATACATGAATGACTGCCCATCACTGAAACCGACACGAATCCGGCACCTGACGATAGCTGGCCTATCAGCACCAATCCTGCCTTATATATCGCTTGGATGCAGGGACCTCAACATCGCTCACTCCTGGACTTCATAAAATCAGCCAATCTTTTTTCATTCATTTAATCATTTATTCATCCTTCATCTCATACACTACTGATACCCTGAGGCCATAAATATCGTTAAAAAATATACAGATTGCGACGCCGCAAAAGAGTACACTTTTCGCCTAGAAATATGTATTTATGTGAACATTTCAGCGATTATTTTAAAGGACGGAAGTGCGCAATCTTTACCACTTTAGGTGATTGTTGATTTAATAAATCAGGAAGCCTGAAGCGAACCATCTGCTTGCCATAGTTAGGGAGGCATGCTGTAACGTGCAAGTCTCTGGGTTACGGGTCACATGTATGTTGTCGTGAAAGGCCGCAATGAGTGTTCACGTGTTGTCATATATAGTAATGCCTTGGTTATATATTTGCGAGACCCTGCAGTTGCACAAAGGTGTCGTTTTAAGAATATTTACACGCTTAAATTTTGGTCCTTTATGGGCGACGTAAGAAGATTTAGAAATTAATATCATTGCCCCTTTTTTGAGTAGTAGTAGCTTTCCGGTGTTTTCTGCTATTGTTGTTGGCCATACTAACAAGGAGTAATTCAGAATAGACAGGAAACCTGAATTATAAACTAGAATATTAATGAAGAGTGGAAATACTGAATAATCCCAGCGTATGAGCCAATGGTGGGGGTAGTTTGACAACTAAATATTCTATGTGAACATCCCACGTTATTCGTTCTGAGAAATTACGGCAAACGTTTTTGTTGTTGTTGTTGTTATGGCTGTAGGAAGAAGGAAAAGAAAATGCACGGGCCTGCTACTGGCTCTGTAGCTGAGCCACCTCCGCTGCCTGGTGCAGACAGAAGAGAAAATAGAGAAGAAAGAAAAGGAAGAGGTAGAGAAATACGCGCGCCGCAACAACAGTCGTCGCCCACCACCTAAACGGTGGCGGGTGCAATGACGGCCTATAACAGATAAACATTCTGTGGCAGGCTAGCCCCCGCCGAAAGCGGCGGTGACCTACCTGTCCCAGCCCCATCAGGGGAATATGAACACTTTCTATCTGCGTACCCCTGAGTACCAGATAATGTAGCTGGAACTCGTCTTCTTAAATTGAAGTGAACGGCTTTTTTTTTTTCTTTTTTTTTTTACGTTGAGCTGTGGACTGTTTTTACACGCCTAATCTTCAATTTTGGCCAAGGTTGCGTCAGCCCAGCTGAATAGCTCTATGTTTGAATGATCAGAGAAAAAGACACCGGTATCGTCCGCGTAAATAACATATTTAGGTGATGGCCCCACCGGGGTGGCGCATTGGTTACGGCGCTCGACTACTTTTCCCAAGGATGCGGGATCGAACCCCAGCCTCGGCGGCCGCTGTTCGATAGAGGCGAAAAGCAAGGCGCCCGTGTGCTGTGCGATGTCAGCGCACGTTAAAGAATCCCAGGTGGTCGAAATTTCCGGAGTCCTCCACTACGGCGTCTCTCATAGCCTGAGTCGCTTTGGGACGTTAAACCCCACAAACCAAACAAACCAAACCGTATTTAGGAGATGAATCTATGGTAGGAATGTCATTGATGTTGAGAATAAAAAGAAACGGGCTTAGCAAATTGCCGTGTGGAACTACCGAACTGACAGGCTTTAGTACGGTGGAGACTACTTATTTCAACATTGTGTTTTACTGCCTACATAGGAAGATATTGAAGAGTAGGCTGTGCTATGTATATTGAGTAATGCTTTGTGTTTGATTCTGTCGAAAGCTTTCTAGGAGCCTAAAAATATGTCCATAACGAGCGTCTTCAAAATTATCTGATGTATACTCTTTCTGAGCGAGAAGGGTATGCTCAGTAGACTTCGCTGCTTTTCCGAAACTCGAATTGAGCAGGAGTTAAACTTTTGTGGTGATTAATAAAGGACTTAAGACGCGTGAAAATTAACTTTTCAAATATTTTAGACAAGGTAGAAAGGATGGATATTTAGCGACAGTTGGATCGCCGAATACATGGTACGTGGGACTCATTTTGATAATTATAAGTTGAAAGATTGTGCAAAACCGTCCGATGTCTCAAGAATAACAAATTTTACTAGCATTATCTGAACACCAGTGATAGCCACAGATTTACCATTGTTAGGACTGTTGAAATCCGCCACCACATCACTTTAAGAAACAGGATTTAAAAATCCGGTTGAGTTATGTAATAATAGCTGAGTGGCACCTCTTCGCAAGATGGCAACGTTTGGGTCACAGAAGTTAAAAGATCGCTGGAAGCGTTGGCGAGTTCACGTCCCTTAACTTTTACACCACTACAAAAAAGTTTGGTAATTGGGTCTGGTATATTTGAAAGCGTTTAATTTCTTCCACGTCTACTCCAGACTATCGATCAATGAAACAGATTTTCATAATGCAGTCGTTTTGTTGCTCGGAACTTCGTTCCACGTGCTCCCTGACTTCTTATTTTTTGCTTCTTTTGTTTTACAAAATACAGCACTTTTCAGTGCAGATCGAGCCGTAAGCTGTGATATTATGTGAAAGGCAACGCGATATAGGAATAAAGCCTGCTTAACCAAGACGTATTAACATCGTGCGTGTCCGAAGGGTAGCATGTCTGACTCTCAACGCAAGGGTCCTGGAGGATTCGATTCCTCCTACCCTTCCATGTGTATTGAAACGCCTGAGTTGGCCGCTTCTGCCGCACTTGCCTTGTCACTTAGTCGCATTACTTCGCACAACCCTACGATCGATCACTGTCAGAGCATGTTAACTGCCAGCTACACCTTCCAGAGCCGTACTCGTGACCTTTTTGGTCGCAACGCAGGAGTCGAACGCCGCTACGTGACGTGGGATGTTTTAGAGAAGGGGACTCTAATACTATAGATTTAGAAATCACATCATTAAAATTCGCAGGGGTTTTAAAAACTATTTTAGTGCAAAACCACAGAAAGCTGCAGCTTTCTAAGGCCCCATATGGGAGACACCGCGTCAAATGACGTAGGTGTAACTGTGGCCTCCGTGATCAGCGGGGGCGCAATGACGCGCTTGATCGCGGAGACCACATGTTTAACTTGTGACACAGTTTGGGAACCACTCCTTGAAATGGTGGATACTTTACCCTGGTTATAGCGATCGAGAGCGCCTGCCGCGGTGGCTCAGTGGTTAAGACGCCCTGCTACTGGACCCGAATGCCCGCTTTCGAACTTTGCAGGATCTAAACCGCTCCGACGGTCAGTCGTAGGCTCCGTCACTCTCTCCTCTCCTGTCTGGCAACTTCGAAAAAATCCGTCGGGGAGACTGGCTTTTTGCAGCCGTTATACTGAATTGAGTTTGAATTAATTATGCACGAGGCCACGTGGATGTGACGTCGCAAAACAGTTTAGCCAATCAGAGCTACGGCACAAACAAGTTCGGACAAGATTCTTGATCGGTAGTGGTGAGCGTACATATGAATGCTTTTGCAATAATATGAGGTACCTCAAATTATTATAGAAAAAAACAGCCTGGCAATAGCCTGGTAACTTTGGCTTTAACTTCATTTATTAATTCCTGCATTCCTTCTTGCATTCATTTGTTCAACCCCCGAAATCAGTTGGGAAGTAATAACACTACTGTGTGTGTCTATGCTCAATAAATTGCGCTATTTTAACATGGTCTGTTAAATATTTCAAATGTATCTCTCATAGCCTGAGTCGCTTTGGGGCGTTAAGCCGAATAAATCGATATTTGAAAAGGTGCGCCAGATGGACACTAAGAAGTGCACTTCCACGAGTGACCGAGCCTTCGATACAGAACTTCACTTTGAGAGAGAAAGGGAGAGAGAGAGAGAGAGAGAGAGAGAGAGAGAGAGAGAGAGAGAGAGAGAGAGAGAGAGAGAGTAAACTTTATAAAAAAATATTATGCCCCAGCTAACTGTACCAGGCGCCATTTGGTCGCGGTGCGGGCTGTCAGAGATGCCTGTCGTTACAAGATTTTGCCGGCTTTGCATGTGAACGTTGCGCACAGAGTCGTGATTTAGAAAAGTGTCGTGTGCGGGAAGCAAAGTGATTTAACTTCATTTTTCGTCTGTGTTTCTATTTGCATAAGCGTACAAAACCCAAGTGAATACGTGTGTCATGGAGTATGACAAAACATCATTAAAAGCAATGAAACCTCAGCTTGCTATGAGAAGGATGATGACCTCAATAGAATATTTTCAAAGTGATTGAGTAAACTCACGCCAAGGAACCTTTAGATGATGGGTACTTCCGCACTTTGAGATTACTGAACAAAATTACGAATATTTTGCATTGTCCTTTGATTTTTTTTAAATAAATCTTTTGAACTTGAAATTATTTCGCTCAGGTTGTAAGACTCGAGCAATGTGTGCCGCTAGCTGTAAAGATAGCATTCCGGCCTTATGTTGCTTGCTACCTGGATAAGGAGGCAGTTGATGAGATGAGTAATACATGTATGTTGAGAGCGAGTGTTTAACGGTCGCAGCCTCAGCGTATAAATTACAGGGCGATGGTAGCAAATAACGTAGGAGCCTCCGACTAAGCGTGTCTGGTTCCGTGGGAACAGCTATACAGAGTGACAAAAAACAGACGGCCGTTCGTTTCTTCAGCTTTCACTGGCTCCGTTGTTGGCGAAAGGGAGTCAAACTTGTCGGTAGACACTCAACAAAGCGGCGATACACGTCAGTCAAACTCACATGCAACATGTAGTACTGAAGGTAAAATGCAGAGGGGTGCAACTTGAAGCTAATCATCATGTTGAATTTCGCTTATATTTGACACGAGTGAGGAGCTCTCTGCATTCCCTTCTCCGGAAGGCGACGACGCTGTGTGTACTTACTTATTCACATGTGAAAAGTCTCACCCCGCCCCAGCTGTTTGAATAAGTTGAATTAGTATTGTAAAAAAGAAGATGATACAGTGCCGATACAAACAATGATGAAGGCAGCTGGGTTCCTGGCCGATCAGCTGTCGCGCGCACTTTAAGCTCGAGCCGTCTTGATCGGACGAGATTGTGCTTTGCAATACGATCGCCTTGCGTCATCCGTCGCCGTCTGCAGCGGTCCGAACAACCCCAATAAACCCCTCTTCAGTATTTCTATCTTTGTCAGATATGACCGGCTTGGAAAGCTGGAAGCCTGTATGGGAGGGTTTTAAAAATGGAAAGGCACAAACGCGAACGCTTCCAAACACAAGCGCACGTAAACAGTTTGACATGCGAGCGCAAGCTCGGACCCGTCGCCCGTTTGTACCCACCAGGTGAGAGAGTAGAGGAGTTTTCACATGTATACAGTAGGTGTACGCGGTTAAAAACCCTTAATGTGGGAGTAACTCTTCCCTTTACCTAAAAGATGCTCTCGACTTAGAGGGACAACTTGAGCAGGAATTTCGAAACCAAGTGACAAAATGGGATGGTGGTTTGGTGATCAGATTTTGCTGGCCGAATTCCGTAGAAATGCGAACATAACAATAGTTATAGTGCAAAAAGGCGATACAGAGGAATTACAAGTTACTCATGAGAACACAAGGAGATCACTCTATAAAAAGTGCAATACATGCAAACTAATTCTTAACAGCGACTACGGTACAGAGAAAACCCTTGAGACAATAATGCTCGAATATATGGCGAATGTACAGCGAGAGTTATTTTCATTAGCGCACTCCGAAGCGCAACCGTATGGCTCCTAGGAAAATCGCAGTGCATTTTTATTATAAACTTCATGGTAGAAAAACCAACCTCGCCCTGGTACGGCTTTAAACGCTGGGACCACTCTCACACCGAGAGAGATGTTCTACCAAGTAGGCTAACTGCAATCGTTATTAGAGCAATTACTTATTCGTATGCATTCAGGTGGGCACTGATGAGTGATTACTTCCGTATTGCGAAGCTACTCTACCATAGGAATTCCTCTTAACAGTAAACCAGCCCTTAATGCACTGCCCCTTAATCTCAGTGAGTCTACAGATGTTAATTACTTGTCAGTAATACTTCGGTGTTACATATCGTTCGCACGGAATTGGTAGGTAATAAAACGTTGAACTCTTATCACGGATGAAATAATATGGGGACAGTTAAACTCTGTGAGGGTGTGAATAGATAGCGTAGGTTACCACCCGATCTATAAAGTGCCGCTTTAACCAACGCATATGGGCGTACAGTATTGGTCAAAAGTCCTGAAGCCAAAGGTTCTTCGTCTTTGCCGCAAAATGAAGCTATCATGGCGCCATTAAAGACTAAAGAGCAGTTAAATGCTATGATACAATTTTTTGCTGTTGTAAGAAATCATTTCCTGGTATTTTAAATGCCCTTTGGTTCAGACGAAATTCCTTTGTCTTCAGGTCGTTTGACAAGGCTGCACCTGCGTGGTCTAGGGGTAAAGTGAATGCAAGGGTCCTAGCAGAGTGATTCTGATTCCGATTCTGATCCTCCCCATGTGGAAGGAGAGGCCCGTGTTGGCCAAACGTAATGTCAGGCAACCCTACGTCCAGTTAGTGCTCGGCCATGGCAGTTACCACTTGCCAACGCCGTGCTCGCGAATTTTAGCTCACGACGCCAACGCCGGCGCCGACCCCGTAATTTCAGTGAACGGGGCCTTTAAAGCTATCGCGTCAAAAAAAAAAAAAAAAAAAAAAAGAGCTGGTTTACCGGGCTTGGTAACGTGGTTAAAGCTAGGCAGGAAAGCATAGTCAAAGGGCTATCCTCTCCGTACCGGAGAGGCTACGGGTGCCATGGAAACCATGGAGGGTTGTTGCCACGGGAAGGGGAGGAGGTGGAGATTATTCCTGCAGTGAAAATGGCTGCTTACAGAGCCATATTTAAGCAATTGCTCCCAGCGACACACGTCGTTGTGATCGTAGTATCAGAAGTGGTAGTGGCATTGGGAAGGTAAGGTCACTTTATAAATGCGAGAGTGTCGGCCTGATTTGCTCTACTTTAGTATAGTGAAATACAAATACCGCCACATCTGTAGCTGAGTGTCACGTTAGACAGGGGTAGCCTTCCAGAGAGATTCTGAAAGTAGTTATTGGTATTTTGAGCATCTTGTAGTTCCATTTATCGCCTTTGGCACGTAGAGTAGCATCGTTATGGTTTAACATAATCAAATCTTGCCGCCGGTGGATGGAAGTGGTTCAGTCGATTCACCCTGTTTATTTATAGTAACAAGAATTTCATGTTACGTGCCAGAGATGCGCTGCTATCATTCAGAATAAGTTAAAATTGCTGTGTACCAATTTTATACCATGCTCCAACAAAAAGCTGTTACTTCTGAAACTATAGCTCTTGTGAGCCGTCAAAGGTAAAGAAATATAGCATAGGTGTCGCCATGACCGGCCGTCTTCGCAAGGAAGCTACAGCGCTGTGAAAGATGTTATTTCGAAGCGGAATGTCAACTTGTCTCATATCAAAGCTAAAGGTCCCGCCCTTCCGAGAAATGACCTCAGGTGCGGCTCGAGGAGCCGGCGCCGCTCGCGTTTTTCATCTCCTTCGCTTCTTCTTGTACTTCTTCTTCTCGCCTTTGCAGGCGGGCACTTCACGCACATGCTTCTTCTTCTTCACACGCCTGCCTGAGTTTATGGGAGTAAAATACGCCGTCGGTGTCCAAGAATTACTGGCTTGCAACTAAGGCAACTGTCCCAACATTCGGGGGTTTTAACCCCCAAAGCGAGGGATAGTCCTTCTGCTGGAGAAATAAAAGTTCTCTCTTTGTCTCTACATTTTAGCTCCAGTGACTACTGAAGAGCGCCCCCTACTGCTTTTTATCATCAAAGAACGGAAATGCTAGTTAATGAGGAAGAAAATTTAGACGCAGGCCAGAGCAGTAGCAGTAGCTGAGCGTGCACACAAATAGGGCGGGGATTAGGAGCAACAAGCAAAATTCACCGCCTTTCCTGTCCTGTTGGAAAGCAGCAGGGAGGAATCATGGACCCAGCCTGGGAAGTTACGGTAAGAGACTGTTATTTGCCAAAATATTCAGCCGTGTCATAGCTGCCGGACAGTTTTCAGGGGCATTTCAAGGGACCTCGAGGACAAATATATGTTGGTCGAAGTTGTTATACGGTACCACGTTCTAATGCATATACATTCAGACTTTGACACTCACCAGCTTTAAATACTGTCTTGATCCTAAATTTTACCCGACACTGGCCCTTTTCTGGGATCAGTTGGCTTAGTGAGTTGGTGAGGTTAAAGTGTGCGATGTCCGCGATTGTGGACAAAAAGCCACGAGTTTAACAAGAACAAATAGTTCTCGAGCCTAGTTGTGACAACATTCTCGAAATTCACCATTGCTCACATTTTTGCACGCACATGCAGAGCTTTGCATTCCTCGGAGAATAAATAAAAAATGAAAAACCGATCTCTACTGGGCCACTGACTTGCACGGGTCCTAGTATTGCAAAGATGTGGCGTTTGAAGGCAGCTTTTGTTTTATTGTACTTTTGAGTTGGGTGCTTGTATGAATGAGTGAATTAATCGGAGATCTGAACTTTATGCGATGACTATAGAGTGATAAATAATTCGAAATAGCGGCGCCAGTAGTGCCAATTCTCGTTTCCAAAAAGTTAGGAAGTGCTCTTCGTTTCTCATCTCGCATTCGTCAGCTTTGAGTGTGGTGGTACATCTAGCCTACAACCACGGATTTTCTCACTGTCCGCGTGAAATTTATATGCGTGGCTATGAAAACCAGTCTGACCTTGTAACCAGTCTGACCTGACTTGCTTCGTTATGAATTAACATAATTGGTACGCCAGGTGCGCTTTACCAGCAGCTACTACGACTCAGTATGAATACTATGAATCACCATGGCTGACCAGCAATACTGCCGCGCGACTTGCCATACCAGCTATGATTATCCTGCCTCAGCATGACTTACCATGACTGCGGTTAATAATAAGCTTGCATTGCAATAACCATGCCTACTATCACTTACCATGACATAGCATGCCTACGATTACTCATCATGCACGCCTTACCTTGAAGGACATCGGTATATAATTTTAGATCGAGCTCGGTTGTCTCCGTCGAGGGGCAGATTGTTGCGATAACACGTGATAGTCACTACCATATGGTATTCTGTGGATGGCTGAGCTGAACCATTCGTGATTTTTTTTTTGCTGTTTTGCCACCGACAAGAGCTCGCGCTGCCATGGCCGTTGATAGACCATCTTTTGTTGCCTGGTAGCGCCGTAAACGATTCAGGCTCCCAATTAGTTCTCACTGAATCAGACAGGTACATGGCTCAAACGTCTTTACCACTTTCATCATTCTCAGGCAGAACGGACCAAACCTGGCATAACCAAAGCACACTTGTGTCCCAGAGTGAAATTTGAGCATGAACAAGCCTGCAGCTTGGTCAAGCAAATTTTAACGTGGGAGTTGCTTTTTTTTAGGCTTTTAAAGGGAAATCTTTACCAGCCCCACTGATGAAAAGAGCCACTGGCATTGTTGCCCTTTTCACGGTACCGATATCCAAATGTTCGTCGGCAGCAGAACGAAGCAAGAGGGCGTATGCGCAGAGTGAGAGATGCGGCCCGTTAAAGAATTAGTGCGAGATGAGCAGTGGTGAGAGTGTAAGGTCATTGTCTGAAGTTCGCTCCAAGGACATCGATTACGGGTGTGCCTGCGCATTCCTGCTCGCATGCGCACGTCATTACACACATGTTAAGAGGCTGGCGTCCCCACATGTGCACAGAGAGCGCAAGCTGCCACGTTATGCGGAAGACCACCGGACAAGGATACAAAGTACCGCTTTTAACAAGCCTTGAGGACGTATACTTGGCCTAGATGTAGCGCATATGAGTCAGACGCGTACGCGCCCTGGGTTCGATTTTCATTTGACAATCTCGTCTGAAAAGATTCACCCGAGTCGGCAGATCATCTTGTTTCGGCCGTCTGATGTGGTCTCATGACGTCAAATAACCAGACGATCAATCAATGCCCTGCAATATCACTTGCCAGAGGCATGCCCATAGTCTTTAGCTCTCAAAGCTTACAGCTCTGATGCCGGACTTTATAGAGAACGAGACTTTGAACGCATTCGCGGCAATACATGCGCGCTAATGCTGAACAAACTTCCACCGGCTGCTAAATTGCGTTTTGTCGCAGTACCCCAGTACCACGGTGCTTTGAGCGCTCGGCTTCTGCGCCTGAGGAACCGGGTTCGTCCCTGCCGCGGTGGCCACATGTCGAAAGAAGTCAAACGTAAGCCGCCAGTGTAACGTGGGTTGTCAGTGCGCAGTGAAGAACTCCAGTTATAGCTTAAATTTATCGAGAGTGTAATGGTCGCACCTTGTAAAACATCTTTTTGGTACGTTGAAACTGCGTCAGCCATGTACCTTGCCTCCGTAGCCTGAAGCTCGAAAAGCGAAAAGCTTCGCTAAAGAAAGAATGACAAAAAAGTATACAGGAGTTGTTCTCTCAAGTATTAACTGTGTTTCCACAGCCATTAGGTTTGCAAGCAAAGACCGCTACTATCATGTGAGCTAAATGAAAATGGTCATCCTTAAAGGACTAGCCCTTAGTACTCAGGACGTGGTCATCCTTAAAGGACTAGCCCTTAGTACTCAGGACGTGGTCATCCTTAAAGGACTAGCCCTTAGTACTCAGGACGAAGCTGCGCATTTATTGTGCTTTTACTCATTTTAGTGCGAGTCATTCTTGAACTGCTCACTCCAATTTCGTTTTGTATGCATCCATCTAAGGCGTCTCGCTCACCGAATGGCTTACGATTGCTTTTATTTACAACCAGAAGTTTTTTTTTACAAAATAGATGCAATGCAGTGAGTGGGAGGACAGAGTAGCATCCAAAACCGGACATTATTGTTTGCATCTATAGCAACACAAGAAGGCTAAATTCGACAGAACTAGACAATAACATTTGATTTCACATATAGATACAAGTGATAGTGCCATCATGAGGAAACGATAACTACAGCAAGGACGAGCCGAAATGACAAGAAAGAATCAGTATTTTGAGAGAGAGGTGATGACAGTGGGGTGTCTTGGAAAGAGGATGGGTTGTGTCGTGTAGACAGCGGGAAAAGATTGGCCATAACAGTGGAGAAGAGCTAGGTAATACGAGGAAGTGAAAAGTCTGTGGTGTGAATCAACATAACTCCGACGGTTCAGGAGGCAAACGCATCTTGGGACGGGTCATGATGAACAAGAAAAAAAAAAGCACCAGAAACAAAGATGCAAAACGGAAAAGAAGAAGGAGAAGAGGATAAGAGGAACAACGAAATAGTAACGCGGGATGCAATGATTGTGGCGAACTTGAAACGCTGTATTTACCGATGGCGAATGCTCCCGCATTTCGTTGACAGCCACCGTAGTGCATTGCGAACATATTTTTTACAGTAACATCAAATAACGACAGGTATGACGACAAACGCTCTTTAGCTACTTTCCATTCCTGATCAGAGTGGATATGGTTTGTTCTCCATCTCTGGCGCCCAGGCTTTCCAGCGCATCCCGGAGGTCCAATATCATCCTGGTGTGCAAAGACCCACGGAAAACGCCGACGTCTCGCCTCCCCCGGAAACGGCTGCGAGCCGAAACCGCTGGTGGAGGCACGAAGTTTTCTGGGTGCTGGTGGTTGTATCCTGCATGTTCATCACGTTCGCTGTGGTCGCCTACCGACTGCGGCCGATATTCGGTCCCTTTCCTCTCAACATCTCAACCCCCACCGCCGGCGCCGAGATCACCACTGCTAGGTCCATCAATTTCACCTCTGTGGTTGCCAGCTACGGTGCCGCCAACGACAGCCTGGCGCCGCTCTAATGAAGCCTCGGCACGTGGTCCCTCAAGGTCTCGCCACAGAGGACTGCATACAGATGCTGCCAGTTTGTGACTTTTGCCTTCGGGATTGCGATTGTGCGTCACACGTCTTCCGACTCCGCAGTTACCACAGCTCAGCGGCACACTAACAGCGTACGCAGGGAAAGGAAGCTGGCGGGGAATCGCTGCACGTATACTGTATACCTTTGAATGCGCATTGAACATAAAATCTGCAAGACTTACTTTGGATTTAGAGTACTACTCAGAACATCAAAACCGCACAGTATATGACACTGTGCGTCAATGCACGCAAAAAATAACTAAAGAGGAGGAGGACTAAGGCTAAAGACTTGTTAGTCTCAGCTTCACCTTTATAGTAGAACATGATAGTCCTTCTCCTCATCCTTCTGTACTGTCCAGATTTTTTCCATAAATCAGTTACCAATTACAAGTTCCGACCAGGTTGTATCCAAAGACACAATATAGCGCCGCCGGGCTCACACATGAATCACATGGCATGGTATACTACGCCAATCCAATACCCTTGCATTATACACGACATGCTATGCCCCTAAAGAACTCATACTCGAATTACACCGCACGTCATACTACACCAATGCTGCACTCATACACGAGTTAAGCATGACATGCTACTTTGCTCTACCCATACATTAATTGTACCACTACATGTGCTACATTACACAACACAAGCTACATGCAATTACACTACATTACGCATACACGAGCTGCACTACGAGACATACAACGCCGCTACTGTATTATTGCGCAAATTAAACTACATAACATAGTGCGTATTTGAAGTGATTATACCTACATGAATTGTATTACACTAAATAGTCACTGCACTATTCGTGCACTAACTTACACAATAAGCAACAGCAGTACTGATATACAAATTACAATAAACGGGGTACTGCATCATTGCAGCACTCATACATGAATTACTCTGCACGACATATTACGACACTGCAGTATACTTATGCGCGAATTATTCTACTTGTCACACTACAGTATTAATCATGAACTACACTACACGAAATACCACGCCGTCGCAGTATTTACGAATTATACTACACGCATACTGCTCCCAGCTGTACCTATGCACAAATGACACCGAACGACATGCTGCGTCACTACAGTGCTCGTACATGTTAGAGTCGAGACGACGGTGGGAACGGGTTTTTTTTGTCGACTGCTTGTCGGTACACACACGGAACACCAAAGAACGCGTCTCCTTACCTGGGCAGGCTATTTATTCTTTTGTGGTGGCGCCGAGGATGAATAGTTGGATGGAAGATAGGAGCGTCCCCTTTGAAACGGGGTGGTAGCAGTTGCTGTCAAGCTCATTTTTCTCCCTATATCTTAATTATTGATTTAGGTTTCTTGCTTTTAAGCCATCTTCCAGTCGCTTTTTGCTAGCTTCCATCGCCGGTTTATTCACCCGGCCACTGGTATCTCTAAACCCCAGAGCTTCAGGAAGAGTGACTGCGCCTGCATCGACTTCCGGATGGATGCCATTACAATCGAGTATAATATGGTCAATTGTTTCACTGGGGTTACCACATACAGCACATGCGTCATCTTCATGGTTAAATTTCTTTTCCTAGCTGCGTGTTCTAAGGCACCCTGATCTAGCTTCAAAAAGAAGGGCACTGCCTCTTGAGTTATCAAAGAAAGCTTCCTTCCTGATCTGCCTTTTCCACTTTCGGTATAATTCCAGACTCTGTTTCTTTTCCATCGAATTCATAATAATAATAATAATAATAGTTGGTTCACAGGAAGTGAAATGCGCAGTATCTGTCACACGTGTTTCTGTGGACACCTGAACCGCGCCGGAAGGGAAGGAAGGAAGGTGGGAGTGAAAATGGAAAGAGAGAAAGAGGAGCCGTAGTGGAAGGCCACGGAGTAATCTCTGCAATTTTTACCTTCTGTGTTTTTCACCTGTTGCTTAACGCTCTTTATTTCTTCGTCCTTGTGACCAGCATACTTACTAGTTAGTTTCCTAGTTCTTTTCCTCCATTGTGAGTCAATGCGCTTTAGGTATAGATATTTAAATACTTTAGCTGCCCATCTGTTACTGTCCAATTTCCTCAGGCATTCCTCATATAATATTTTACTCTGAGCTTCCCGTACTTCCAAAGATGTCCAGCCCATATCTCCCTGTATGCCTAATTTGTGGTTTTGCCTTGGGCACCTAATCGTCCGACGGCTCTCTGATTTATTTCTAATGTCGACTGTACCTATGATTTTAGGCACAAAACCGCATTTCCAAAAGTCCGGGCACCATAATTCCTTTCCAAATATCCCTAAAAACCTCATACCTGGTGTATTCCCACAATGCCCTATACTTCATTATCCCGACATTTCTTCGCCCTTTGGCCTTAACTGATTGCTCATGCTTTCCAATGTATGCCAATCTTTCGTTTACCCATACCCCGAGATATTTATGTTCTGCTACTCTGGGTATTTCATGGCCTTGCATTTTAAGACTCTGATCAGCTGAGCCGTTGAAAATCATCAGACCCGACTTAACTGCGCTAAAACTGAAGCCTAGAGCATGTCCTTTGTCTCCGCAATACTTAACTAGAGTTTGCAATTCTTCCTGACTTTCAGCTAGCAGCACAATATCGTCTGCATACATCAAACCGGTGAGGCGCTGCTCTACCGCCTTTCCACCTAATCTATATGACAGGTTAAAACCTAGGTTACTTTCTTGTATCTTCAGTTCCAGGTTTATCATATAAAGCATGAACAGCAGTGGTGATAGAGGACAACCTTGTTTTAATTTGCATACCTTGGCAGCTTCCGTACTTCTTATCCTTTCCCATGTAATTTCTACTTTTTTATCCCGGTATATTTCCTGTAGAAACTCTGTTATCTCATAACCGATACCTTCTTATTTTAATATGTTCCACAGGAGTTCCCTGTTTACGTTGTCGTACGCCCCGTTTATGTCGAGGAAGGCCAAATACAAAGGTCTATTTTCCACTCCAGATCTTTCGATACATTAGGTAAGCCTTAAACACTGAGCTGCCACGCCCGGGCAATACTGAAAGTTTTGACGTAGGGCCCAGGAAACGAAAATATTTTACGCTTTCGTTTCCTGCCTCTTGACCGTGGGAGGGCAGAGGGACCTCCATGTCATCGAGCATGCCAATTACACCGCAAAGCTGTTTTAACCACATAGTTATGCTAAAAAAAAAAAAAGAGAGAAAACTAAGTTGTACATGAAAACAGAGAAGCAGAGAATGCTCCAAATTTCAGCTAGGAGTTTGCACAACGAGAAAGCTGCACTTTATTATGTCGAATCGCTACAGTAGTGTTGGGCATAGTTAAAATTTACGCATCAAAGTGGGCTATTGGGTTCATTAGATATTAAAGAATTATCTGTGAGATTTGAGGGTTCGTATATGCGTATATAAAGTGAACGGCTATCTCTTCCTTATAATCATTATTCGTTATCAGCCGTTTAGTAATAATGAGGTTGTACAGCACGTTCATCGGTTGCTCTCAACCCTCCCACTTTAATCGGTGCCCTTCTCTCCCGGGCCTTCACTCGAGGTTCTGGTATCTTTACATTTTCGCACATGTGCTCCGCGTGCAGTGAAATAAGACCATTTCTCACGTATTATTCGAGTCCGTAGGCAATTTGCAACTTTTTTGTAACCTTGGTCGTATGCGTGCGGAGCACGTGCATGTTAGCTACTTACATATAGAATTGTCTTGGCATAAGGTGCTGATCATATAACGTCTTTGGCACGGCGTGTGCAGGTCGCAGGAAATTATTGCTGACGACTCGGAATTCGTCAATCCATCTTGGATTGTTCCCAGGGCAGAAGAAGAGTGAGTTCAAGGTGCCTTCATAGAGCTAGCCTATAGAGTACTTTTTATTACGCACGTTTTGTCACTCACTCCCAGCCTATATGCATGGCCCCACAAAATCTTGTCGGAAGAATTCATCCAAAACTGCCAGCAAACGGCTCGGGGCATTCAGCAATATTCTTTCTCACGCCTCTATAAGATACCCTTTACAGGTGCTTCGCTTATTTAGCTAGACAATTAGCCTAGATGTGTACCTATATGATCAAAATCACGTTCAGCTTCTAGACGTAAAATAATTATGTAGTCTGAGGCATATGTGCTATAAATCTTTCTGTAATAAATCATGGACAGCATCGCGTGCAAGTATATGGTCTGAGCGATATATGAACTAAATATAACAGAGCAGTACAGCCAATAATGGGCTAAGATCTCCTTAATAACCACTTACTCAAAGTGAAAATTTATTTGATTTAAGCAGATTTAGCACAGATGTGAAATATTACTTTAGGTGATGCGCTATTCACCTCACTTCGGGACAGGCACGTGCCATGCTCAAAGGTACGACAGCCCCTTACCGGGGAGCGCAAGGCAATCTAAAGATAAATGTTATTTTTAGTGCCATAATAACCTCAGACACTGCTTTATACAAACAAATCGACTCGAAATGCCTTGCTAGCAAAGATAGCTTCTTAAAACCTTCAAGGAAGATCATTATACATAGCTTCTTAAAATCTTCAAAGAGCACTATACCAATCACTTTTATGAGAAAAAGTTATCTTATATAATTCTTGGTATATATTTTTGTTTCATTTGAGTGCGTAAATTCGCTTCGCTTTGCTTTCATTTTTTTGCAGCTTGTTTGTTTCAATAGAATATTCTCCTGCACAGATGATGACCAGTCGTAAGCCAGTTACATCTGTTGCCGTAAGTGCCTCAGCTAGAAGTGAACGCTGGTTTGTCGATAGCCATTGTACGGGAGGAGTGAGAGCGTACAGCATGCGGATGTTTGCTAAGAGCTAACGAAAACAGCAAGCACGTCGAAAATATCTGTAATTAAAACTCTTGGCCATTTTTGAGCAGGAATTTAAGGCGTGGCTTTTGCTTTAACACGTTGTCTTTTAGCTGATACCGAGTAAACTGCATTCCACCTCTGTTGAAGAACTTAAAGGCAAACAAATTACAGGCAGGTAGCTTAGAGTGTTTTCTTCTGTAGTTCTCGCCACCGTTTTGTAATAAACTTGACAGTTAACGTTAAGCGATGTCAACATGTTACTAAAATTTCAAAAAGAAAAATCATGAAAAGTGTTGCAAGGTTGTGTAAGCAGTGTGCGTTATTGGCACCTAATCTGCACAATGTTCATCAGATCGGGGTTGAAACCTGCTGTATCGAAATATGTTTCCCTTAATGGAGTGGAATCATCATTTGGCCTTTGGGCACAATGCCGGTGCTATAAATGTGGGTTATTTCCAGCCGCTGGTGACTTCCTACCACCGTCGCGTCCACCGTTCCTTGACGCGGCGGCGAAAGCCTGCTTTTTTCTTTCTCCCGCTATTTTATCCATGTCTATACCTTGTCGTTGCTTTTAAACAGTCAGAATAGAACGCCGGCATGATAGGTGCTCGCAAATATATTTAAAATAATTGTACTCGCTATAAACGCACAAAACGTTTACAACAATTGTGCATAACTAAATGTGGAACTTTGAAAGGGTAGTAAACACATCGATAGCGGTGAGCTGTAAGCTTCAATGGAATCAGAATTAGGTAGTACTTCCCCTTCAAACCAGTGGACAAGGTCTTCAAGGTCACTGCATGTTAGTCTATTGACGACATCATCCCAATAATGGGGCTCACCGAAGTAAGTTTTAAGCCGTGACAAAAAAAAAAAAAGAAAACAAAAAACCTGCGATGCTAAAATTTGTTTCCTGCTCTATTCTTAACATACAGCGTGAAAAATGGGCTAAACTTGGATATGAAAAACCTCGGGGGTCATCTCATTATATATATATATATATAAAGAGATGACCCCCATCCCTCGTGCTTCTGTTATGGTACCAGAGATTTTTCTCGGTCCTAGAACCTGTTGAATAACTGACAACTCTCATATTATTTATGCTGAGTCAAATGTAAATGGCTCGGATTTGCAACACGTGCGTTCAGCTGCAGTGGGAATGTTGCCTGAGCCACAGTGTGCTGTGGCCCGTTTGCTTTCATTTATTATTTAGTCGGAGAAAGAACTGCATATATTTCTGACCCTGGGAGTGTAAGCAGCACTTGGCCGCAACACTCGAGCGCATTTTTCCGCCCATGGCCCGAATAGTGTCATTTACTGCCATCTTGAGTAGGCAGCGTGACCATACATTAAGACAGGGAATACGGGAGGCATGATTTGGTTTCTTTGACCTTGCAAATGTTTTATTTCACGCCATTACTAACCTTCGTTGACGCGTGACACTCCTCAATTGTTTTCTTGCCACGTACCAGCCCAGTGTGGAAACAACGTCGACATGTCACACGTGATTCTTCATTGACTGCGCCTTGACGATGGTTTTGGCGATGTCAGAAAGCATTCATCTCTTACCTTTCTTTCTGTGTAGTTGCTTTCTTCAGAGCTCTGACATATGATAGAATTATCCACTTTTTGTTGAATTGCGGGTGCGAACCTACAAATGAAGCCAATTTAGTTTCTGAAGAGCTTTATATATTAAAAAAAGGTACTTGCTCCGAGGACATAGCATGGGACTAGTAGCCATCCAGGGGGATCGCTTTTGAACAGTGGCGGTACACAGGGCAGTTGCAGCCCCATGGTCACGTTAACACACGAATTGAAGCATTGCAATTTCTAAAAATTTTAATAGTACGGTTGCGAATGTTGGGAGTATTTCGTTCTTTTTGTGCTTGCTGTCCGACTATGAACAGCTCTTTCATGTTTATAATGCTCAAAGCTGCTGGCTACTGGTATTATAGTTTTTTTTTTTTTTTTTTGCTGCAGTGACTTCTCGAGTCAAGCATTGGTCTTTGGTTCTTCGAATCAGCTGCGAACTTTACTGCCAGGAGATAAACTCATGTTTTAGCAGCGCGAGAATTGGGGACAAGAGCCAAATATGTAACACAACACATGCACTGATGCAGCAAAACTGAAGGGCTTTTACGTCTTCGTCTTTTCTCTCCATATCTGACGCTGCATAAATGTGAAGCAGCATCCATTTGCCCAGTTTTTGTTTTTGGTCTTCGGGAAGCCATGCTGATTTTCACTGAGACCACAAGGGTGCAATTATGCAGATAAAAGGGAATTTGAACTTTCTTATTGCTGCCTACACTTTGCGGAATTTCCACCAGTCTAAATGACCACTTAGCCTGTGTGCATGCATGCCCCACTAATGTGGACTGACGCTGTCGATGGTGGCTGCTGACAGGGTGGACATGCTGCGCCCTCGTGAGTCCGTGCCGCGTCGCTCCTTCTTTCGAACCAGGCAGGGGAACCAGGGCTTGGGCAGGTCGCGCATCGCTTCACCTTCTTCGAGCGTCTCTGGCAGTCGCTGGTTGTTTGTTTCCGGCAGCGGGAGCGTGATGAGTGCCGACGCGCACGACAAACCACCCAGGACAAATAGAGGTAGAAAGCGGCCGTAGAACGCCTGCCAAAGTTAAAGAAAAGGGCGCGGAAAAAAGTCAGTCAAAGCTCATAAATAAGAAAGTCGGGGAGAGGGGGTTTGTACGAGGCAGAACTTTAGATGACAGTCGCACGGAAGAAGAACGTGGGCAGCCCAGGCAAAAAAAAAAAAAAAAAAAAAATGTCGAAAAGCGACAAGAATGCCTACCGCCGTGAAGAAGGGTTACTGCCAAGTAACTTTCCTCCTGTCACAACAGGGCCAATGCAGTGCGAAGGCAGGCACTAGTGGCATACGCAACGCAGAAGGTATTGTTTTATAATTTCTTATATTAGGTCATGTTTTCATTCCAAAGTACTATAAAATTTATTATAATATATATACGTGGAAAATCTTGCATTCGCATACTGGGTAACAATACGAATTGATCTAACAAAAATTAATAAAATAGAGTGCCATCTTTAAAAGGAATTCCATAAAGATTTAAACAGCTGTTTTTTCGCGGCTTAAAAATACAGATTTGTGATTTAAGTGGATTTTTTTGCACAGGTTTGAAGTAGTCGACTTGCAAAATTTTAAATACGATTTCTTCTGCGAGCTTTAAGGTCCGTATAGTGCAGCGTACTTTTTCTATGTGACTTTCGAGAAGAAAACGGGCTGGCCTATATACAGGGATCTCTGACAAAAATCATGCCAATATTCAATTTTTTTCGGGTTAAGAATTCTGTAATCATTGCTTTACTGTGATGATTTCTCAGCCGGCAACAATGTGCACACCAAGCAAAGCATCATAAGAGACTGTGCGGGACAGAGCCAAGGTACCAATATCATTACATGCTTTTTGGTCTACCAGTTTTGCCCCTCTTCACGAGTAGTCGAAATTCTGCTACGCTTTCAGATAGCCTTCTCTATGCCAGTGGAGGAGCTCTTCATAGACGGCCTCGTGATTAGAGAACGGGCAAAAGATGTATTTCACGTGCTTCTTTAAAGACGAGGTCTATACATGCGTTAAATGGACGTCCATGAAATACATGAAATGAAGTTAAGTAATGCGGACGAGAGATTGGTATTCTCTTACAAGTAACTCCATAAGAAAAATGTTCGAGCTAGCTTCATTAACACCGGAGATATCGGTAACTAAATATATCTACAAAATAAAGCTGGATTAAAAAACCTCATAGTGTTATTATTACAGAGTAGTAAAATTTATTAGGAGCATAATTATAACAGACAGGATAATTTTATGGTGTCATTGCAGTTCTGATGTGAGGCAGAACAAGGGTATGCAGCCAATTGGTTTCAGTGCGCCAAAAAAATTGCATAACAACGATTGCTATACTTGACACAGCGCTCAGGTAAGGTCGTTAAGTGGGATTTTTTTCTGCGTGTCAATATTCATTAGATTGGCATCGCTAAAGAAAATGTTAACGCTGTGTCTGTTTCTTTCTTCTTGCTTGGGCTCTTCCTTGTGCGCTAAGATAAAATCCGGAAAATGGCATCCGAGGCAATTTTCGAACAAATCATTGTGTAGCGGGCAGGAATATTCGTGCTTTGAATGTGTGCTATTAAACTATTATTTGAGATATATGAGTTGCGTACATCAGTGAAGCACACCTTATACTGACACATTGAAAGTGGCGCAGCTGGTCTCTAATTTCAGGAGGTGCACTTTTTTGCAAAATCAGTAAGAGCGTTTATATGAAAAATATCACATCAGCTTCGTATGTGACACACTCTATATATACTCCTTTTCTATCAGAAATTCGAAGGCTTAAAATGTTCCGGGTGTTTCAGCATCTTTGCATCATTTATGAAAAAAATGTTAGAACTAGCTCTCAGGTGTGACGGACAGAGTTTGCTGCTAAACACCTTTAATTTTATACCAATTGTTAATTATAGCATTTCCGTGATTGGTTCCAATGCGGAGTTCAAAGCTGCGAGCAAGATGCTGCCATATCAGTTTTTATAACAGAGAAAAACTCATTTTATAAAGCCCTGCTGCACATGACGAAATCCATGCTTTTTCCGTACGAAACCGAAACTAAAGGCCAGAGATGCTCATGAAGCTCGCTACAGATGTGACGTCCGGTGATAACATATGCAATGGCTGCAGCCCCAAATTTGAACTGCATGTTCAATTACTTCGTGTCAAGCGCTTTAACCTGCTGCATCGCTGCAAAAAATAACGGATACGCAGTTGGAAATGACTCACCTTTTTCCTGCACTAAACCACAAGGCAAAATAATGTATTACATTACGTGGCGCGTAACTGTTGCAGTTCAAAATGAGCACCGTAGCCATTACTCAAGTCATGAACGGATTTCGCATCTGTACCGAACTTCCAGTGCGTCTCTAGTGCTCAGTATCGGCTTCGCGGGGGAAAAAAAAAAAAAAACACTGGAATCCCTTGCGCTGCAGAGCTTTAAAGAATATTTTTTTCTTCGTTTTAAAAACTGATATGGCATCGTTCTGTGAACGGCATCAAACTTGCCATTAGCACTAACAACCCCGATGCTAGAATTAACAAGGTAATTATGCGCTTGTTTGTTAATTAGCTCTATAATTAGAAGCGTTGTGTAGCATTGTGTACCCCGTGGCTGAGGGTTTGGTGCTGCAGATAATTTTTGTATATTTTATTTGGCTATTTTCAGGTGTTTTATAAGAAGCCAATTGAAATATAAACTGATATATTTCACGCCTAATTTGTGCTGATTTAAGTGAATACTGACTCAATTGTGTTTAATTATTAAGGAGCTTTAGCCGGCTAGTTGGTTACGCATCATGAAGAGAACAGCGCGAATTTGGACACTCGCATAACTGCACATCTGTTTCTTGTTATGTGACGCAGGGGCTGAAAAACATCAACACGATTTCGTGCGCTACTGTTATATTCAGGAGGGAACCTCTGGGGTAGTTAAAGGATAAATTATTGAAAAAGAACAAAAGTAACGAGACACTTTAACAGAGAAGACGCAGGCATTCGCTCACCAGTTGGACGACCTGTGAGCTGAGGAACTTTCCAAGTGATCCGAAGGCCTGTCGGATGGACAGCGCCTGTGACCGTATTTCGGTCGGGTAGATCTCAGCGGCGTACAGGTAGCCGACGTTGTAAGCGGTTGTGAGTGCGAAGCGGCCGAGCATGAGGACAGCGAATATGGCTGCCGATTTGCCTGAAAAGCGCCAGCGAATACAGTGTTGCCGATACAACACGACGGAAAAGAAGAAGAAGGATGGCGACAAAACAAGCAGATCAAATGTTTAATTAATAAATGAACCAGTCTCGACTTAACAAGACGAGTGATACAAAAGTCGACAAGGCTGTTCTCTCGACAGGAACCATTCTGCCTGGTACACGCTCCCCGGCGGCAGTAGCAGAAGCAAAACACTTGGCAATGGGAGCAATAGCACCTATCTCTATAGATATTCAGGTATATTTTATATGCAAAGAAATGTTGAAAATGTGTACGCCTTTTAAACGAGAGCGCGGACGTACTTACTTCTGCAAATTACATGGGTACCGAAGAACTAAATCAGCAGGTTTGAAGAAACACCATATGATAACTATATTCATGCGAAATCTGAAAGTATATCAAAACTATATTTCAACAATGGAGTATTTGGGAAAGAACGCTGGCACGCATTGTTGGGCAATATCTGACGAACTGTACCCCTAAGAAACACAATTCTAATACTAATGCGTTAAGACAGATGTTATGAAGCCTGCTGCCTAACAGTCGTAACTCTAGGTTCTCAATGTCACACATCGTGTTATTCTTCACTACCAGCGCGAAGATAAAACGCATTTTAATTAGGTTCATGGTGTAGTTAGTTTGGCGTTGTGTATCTGGTAGAGTTGTCGAGAATATTCACCCGATCGGCTAGCTAATATAGATGGATAGTTACGCATTAGTTTTGGACGTGTTTTCTTGCAGAAATTAACTCCATGAGTGTAACTTGCCAGCCTGAAAAAAAAAAAAAAAACAGTGTTCACCCCCCCCCCCCTCTTTTAGAAAAACAGAAAAAAACAACAACAATCTCTTATTGAAATTTAACAACATGATGAATATTGTCTCTTCATGTTGAGATAAACATCAATGCCTTTGACTTTAGACTAATGAGGGGCAGAAGTGAAAACAAAGTACTTTGCATTGAATATGGACCTCAAATATGGCCTTAGACTGGGGTATAAAAGAGATCATTTTATGGCGCATCGTAGCTAAGATAGTGGCTCTGTCTTTTGCCGTTTGTATATTCTTCTCAGTATGCGGCAAGACTGATCTTGGAGTGGGTACTATGTTGCGCGTGAATGGCACTGTCACAAGCACCCCTCTTCGTGACGAATAGCCATTGCTCGCAAGCCAGTTGCAAATAACTAAAACATGCTATGCCATTTTCACTAATTTCTCAACGACTGTGCTGCTGAATATATTTCCGCGCCCGTTTTTGACGAAAACCAACTGTCGCTTCTGCACAAATGTCTTCATCTATGCCAGTCCCTCTCGTTCCCAAACGTCGAACACTTACGCCGGCGCTGATTACTCCGTATATTGTCGGATTCCATCTGATTGCATGAAACCCGTCATATAAGTAAATCCATATATATCTGCTAAAAATATCCCGCTTTTGTTATTGGCCATGTTCTCTCAGCTCACCGTAGAACCCGGCCACGCCGAGGTAGCAGAGCGCAGCGAGGCCGTACGCGCACACCATGCTAGGTCGACGTCCCCACTTGTCGGCGAGCGGAAGGGCCAACGCCGTCGCTAGGATGTCCATCGCGTTGGTCGTCGACGTCATCACGAACGGATCGTCGGTCGCCGTAGCCGCATACAGCTGCCCCGCCGAGTACGTCAGACATGACATCAGCCTGTAAAGGCAGTCAAAACAATGAATATACAAGTGCGCTGCCTGCCAACCAGCTGCTTATACCTCAGACGTTTTATTTCCTCGTGACAATGCCAATATTGAAGAACCCATGACGACAGCTTTAACTATTGAACTGCCACTCAACAGACAATCATTACATCTACCAGGAATGACCCTATCCAGTTTCCTTTTTTTATGGAGCTTGCGTTCGTTGTATCTTTATCATGCATATATGATGCGAACAGAGTAATCTAAGGGAATATCGTCGAATGCATATACAAGTGGCTCCAATACAAAAGGAAACATAGCACGAGCATCAAATTAGAAATCGCTCTTTAAGTGTAAGTGGAAACCACAATTTTTTATTTTTTGAAAGTAGCTCTTTCTCGGATGTATATAGCAACGACACGTGGCACTTTATGCAAAAGAAATGCTTTTTTTTTTTCATACGAGCTGGACGCCCTCTTTCCTATCACAGCTATACAAATACTACACAAATAAGGAACTTTGGGCTGATCGATAAATTTAAGTAGCGTGCCAGATTTAGCTTTCTCCTTCCTTGCTAGTATAGAACAGATGCCTATGATTTATGGCTTTACTGGTTTTTTTTCTGCGGTAGGTCTAAGGGTCTGAAGCGCAAAATCTGTCGCGGATCCGGCTTGGTTCAGCATACCTGTCTTTATTTGCAGTGATGCGTGGTAATATACATCTTCTACTGTCGACATGCCAACTGCGCTGTCAGAGTTTTATGTTTCGGAATTTGGCCGATGTATACTACTCTTTGTGTATCTAGAAGGTAACGGTAAGCATATATGTAACGAAATCACGAACTTCTCTGGTTTCTAATATCTAAAGAAAAACTATGACTTGTCATGATAGAACTGTGTTCACTGCAGTGTTCTCGGCGTTCAAGATGGTCGATCCTGCGATGTAAATATTGCATTTGCATGTGTGAGCACCAGTAGTGTGTAGCAAGTGCAAGTGCGAGAAATCGGTTTGGTTTGATTTGGTTTGGTTTTATATTTGACGTCCAAAAGCAGCTATGACGGAATCCGTAGTTGAGGGCTTCGGATATTTCGACACCTTCAGACCACTTCAGGCAACGATCAGCTAACTCGGGTGACTGTAAGCAAGCATACAGAGGCACTAACGGGCTACCCTACTTGGTTTATTTGTTTCATTACGCGTGCCTGGTGGCTAGTTATTAGCCTAAATGTAATACTTTCTCTTCATCATTTATTTATTAACTCTTATAATGAAATACTGTTTATCTTTCTTGGGATTATGGTAGCAGAGGGCAAAACATACAAATATAAGTTCAGTGGTTTTGAATCGTCTACATCAAAAGTACGCCAGTAAAAACAATAGAAACCACCCTAAAAGCGAAAAAAACAAAAACAAAACACAGCTGATAATGGCCGGATTTCGAAGTTTGATCATATTAGTTAGAGACCATTAGACATGCCAACGATAACTGAGGCTGGAGTGCTGAACTTGTTACTATCAACTGATACTAAAAAAGGAAACGGCCTTGATATTATTCCTATTACTTTTCTTCACAGATATGCAGAGGTAAACGCCGAATACTTACATCTAATGTTTGTTAAATCCTTATCTACTTGCTGTCTTCCTAAAGAATGGAAAATTGCGGAGACTGTGCACGAAACAGGCAGCAAAGATGATGTTTCGAATTGCAGACCAATCTCGTTAACATGCACAGTAGGAAAATTATTAGAACACGTTATACTAAAACATATAGCTAATTACTTTGGCCAAGAACGCTCACTGTCACCTGTCCAGCATTGGTTTCGGAGAGGACTGTCCACCATCACCCAATTACTCGAAATAACACGTGATTTGTCCTAAAGCATTGATAATTAAAGCACATTGACTTATTTGCATTAGACTTTTCCAAGGCGTTGGGTAGAGTAACTCATCAAAAACTGAGCGGCAAACTTAGAACAACTTTTGGCAACGGCTCCATTGTCAACTGGATCAAGGACTACGTAACTAACAGATCTTAGTATGTTCAAAATTGTTTCCACTGCATTGGTTCAGCGGAGTATCTCAAGATTGCGTCCCTACACCATTTTTATTCTTGGTCTTGATCAATTATCTACCCACTAACATCAGCGTTAAAATGAAACTTTTTCCGATGACTGCCTTATTGATAATGAAATTAACTCTATGGACGACCGCAATGGCTTGAACAACGCCCTTCAAGATGTGGGAACATGGTGCGAGGATTGGAAAACGAGGCTAAACATTAGAAAAACTACGTTTCTTACTGTGACACGTAAAAAAAACAAAGTTCCGACTTCACGTACAGCATAAATAACATATCAATGACTTGAGCTAATCAACATAAGTACCTAGGTTTAATCCTCTCACATGACCTAAGATGGCAATCACATATCAACAGCATCGTATCTTCTGCTTTAAACGGTTGTTCTTGAGAAGACGACTTCATGAAGCACCATCAGAAACAAAACTATTAGCATATAACACATTTATACGACCAGTTCTCGAATATCGTAACACAGTTTAGTTCCCTCATACACAGCAGCTCATTAACAAAATCGAGAGTACAGAGAAAGGCAGTCAGATTTGTTTTTAATGAATATAGGATTACTCACTCGCCATCTCATTTACTTAAAAAGGCCTCTGTTCCTATTTTACAAAACCGCGCCAAACTAGCACGACTAAAATTACTGTTCCAGATAGAACACAATGCACTAAACATAGATAGCTCGTTTTTTTATATCCTTAGATGAATTCAGACCTTCCTGGCATAAGTACTCAAAAACTTGCAAAGAATATGATTTCCGCAGCGATCGTATTTTATACATTCATTTTTTCTACGTACAGTTACGGAATGGAATGGTATGGATCCACGCATCACTAATAGCACATCATTGCCAAAATTTGTAATTCTTATGGAAGAACAACTACGCAATAAGTAAACCATGTCTAACCAAATATAACAGGCCACTTACATCACTGTAGAAGAAAGATACTGAATTACTAGATCATTTACCATGTATAACTGCATTATTTCCTACCAGATGTGCTGAATATGACATTGTTTATCACCTGCTAACAGTTTTTGTTTCCATATTCATGTATCTGTAACCTTCATTTTACTGCCATTGTTATAGTCTGCTTTCAATTATATGCCCATCCTGTAAAACTCCCCATGGGGAATGACAGTATCTGAAATAAATCATATAATGAAAGCTAGGATGACACTTGCTTGTAACAAAAACATTGATGGAAACATTGTATTGCAGTGTTATGAACAAGGTTATAACGAGAGAAAGGTAACCACAGAAAGAAATGAGATTTTCAGATGCCTTTATCCACTAAGGCTTATTCTTGCGCCATTTCATTCTAACATTTCGCAAAAAAAGCGGGGAGCAAATGGTCGTGTTCAGGTGTAAGAGTTAGTTAACCTTTTTAGATTTAACTCCAGGGTTTAGTAATCGGATTTAAGAACGCAGTTTTTGGCTACAGTTATTTTTTCAACTCACCAAAGGAAAAGTGTTATTAGAAAGCTCCTGCGCAGTGTTGGATACTTGAAGACATCCGTTGTGGATGACCTTTTGGAAGCATCACCTTTGTTTGGTAGCTGCAAAATAATGTAGACAACGTTTTAAGTCAACGCGTTCTCACCGGAAGGACATTAGGTATACCCACATGTATAGAGTTATCCTTTGTCCCCAAGGAAGCAAAGCATTTTTCCAGTTTGGAAAGTCTAGCACCGATTCTAATTCGCAGCTGCGATCGGTGTTTTATTTTTACCATTGGAAAATTTGTTGATGTGGGCCAATTATCTATCCTGTTGGCGAATGTATTCAAAAACAATTATTTTCCATTGCAGAAAACACGACAGAAACCTGAGGACAGGAAGCAGCGAAATAATGCTGCTAAATCATACCTTCTATCTGCAATTTTTCTCATGATTCGCACTTGTTAATGCATTTTAAACTTGACCCCATATTGCACGTGTAACGATTTGTACTGCCGCATTTCATGTTCACTTCCGATGTTTGACCTCATATTTGCGATAAAGAAAAATAATAGAATGAGAAACGTTACGAGACGGTTACCGTCGTCTAACGCGGTATTTACTGACTGTGAAAAATCATTTCTTCACAATTTACACATTCTTTTTCACTGACTACCTCATCTCTGCGGTCTGCCGTTCCAGGCACGCAGCTCCACTAGCGCTGAGCCTCTTCTCTAGCGGCGCTTTTGTAGTGGCAGCCGTTGCTTGTGGTGTTATATATTCATCCGCTTTCTCTATACTTTCTCGTCTTTCCCTCTGTGGGTCTCTCTCTCCTTCAACGATAACTTCCCTTAGGTTACGGAATGTTCCGCTGCCACCATACTATCTTCCATACAGCCACTACAGTTCTACAGTAAAGCATTCTTATGGTCTGACGTACCATTTCTTCCAAGGTAAATCGCCTCCTCCTTCTTTCGTTCAAAGTGGAAGTTTAAGTGAATTTTTAGCTCATGGTTTTGAAAAATAGGCTTAGTTTTACAAAAAGACGGCAAGAGAGGGACAGGGAGGAGTCTATAAACGAGGCGGTAATCACAGTCTAGTTGCCCATTTATCTGTACAGCCTAGAGCCTCCTCCTGATTCAGCTACCACCGGCGGCATGCATGTATTAGTTGCTATTATTAGTTTTCTACCACTAATGCTACGGCTACCATTGCTATCCCTGCGAACAGGGTTGAATAGCTATCTCTGGATGAAAAGATAGACTTTACTTCTGCCGTCTGACTGCAAGTTGCTGTTCTGGCCATGTCTCCCATATCGTAGGTAATCAACCCCCCAATGGTTGCGGTGGAAACAACCCTCCAATTTCGCCCACTGCTATGCCCCTACCCCGACGTGCAAGCCAGGAATAAGCGCTTAATGGGTGGCGCTATAGAGCACGTCATAGAGACTGCAGTAATTCCACTGCCTTAAGCACACTAACCTCGAGAGAGTCGAGTGCAGAGCTTTCCACCTGCTTGCCATTGACCCTGGCGACGCGCAGGAGAATTTTCTTTGCCCTGTCTGTCCTTCCTTTGGACAGAAGCCACCGCGTAGATTCAGGTATAAAACTGCGGAGAATTCGGAATGTTACACAACCAGTCACACTGTTGTCAATCTATAATAGCCATTCTATCGAGCATCAAAACATCATCTGATATTTCATTGTTATTTTAAAACCAACGGCAAATGATTTCTTAAAGGACAAAATGAAAAAAAAAAAAATAGAAGAAAACGTGCTCTTTTACTCGCATACTCTGTAGAGGGCAGGCTCTTTAACCCGCTGATCAAGGCCCAGGTATGTTCCTTGAATTTTATGCATTCATACTGGCGCGATTAACCAGATTACTAGGAGGAATACTCGCATGACTGCTTCGGAAGGAGTATACCGATCGAGCTATAGCATTTAACTTTTTTTCTCTCCCCTCCTTTTTTTTTTTGTGCTCGTTGAGGTGCATGCATTATATACTGTTTCCTATTGTGGCCGATTTCAAAAGAAAAGAAGTTACAGCTTTTACACTTCTCAACCTGCTCCTTGACACTTCTCAGCCTGCTCAGGAATAACGAGAGTTTTTTTTTTTCTGACGGATTAAAATATTTTTGTCCTTTCACCGCGAGGACAAGTCAAGAGTGGCCGCCCTGCCGAATAGCGTGCTCTTAGTGTATCGCGTCGCTCGCGTCGCATGTATATGTTCTATAGGCTTTCAATGCGCACGTGGGAACTGTGAAAAGTAGAAAATACGGCGCTCACATGGAGACCACTGGCCCGACCAAGCAGGGCAGAATCACGACGGCGTTTAGAAGGCGCCAGTGTGCGAGAGCATAGGCCACCCACGGCATGCAGACGCCGAGAACAGGGTAGGCGAACCGGAAGGCGCTCAACACCAGCATGCGCTTCTGAGCCGGTACGTACTCCAGCGCTGTAAAAGAAGCGCATTCGCCGGCTTCAGCGCCAAGCAATGGCTGAACATGGGTCAACAGGGAGGGGTCTTCTAGTGCTGGGTTTATTAGTGCAATATCAATGACATCTCAGTTAATACTTTTCTTTGTGCGAGTAGGTTCACTCTTAAACGTACAGGAGCACCCAAAGTAAAATGGAACGCGCGAGGTGTGGCTGTACTAGGCATAACAGCATGCTGACGCACTCTATCCGTAGGTAAGCAGCAGTAAGACTGCGTGGGCACATTCTGCTGATCCATATTGATGATCTGATGCTCTTGTTGTCGTTGGCCCTAACGTAATCAAGCGCGAGGCGACGAGGCGACAAAGCTTTTATTAGACGCAAGGGTATTGAGGTCCTCTGGCCCCCGGATCCCTGCAAGGCCCTACCGCACTCAAGTTTTCATGTTCAAGTCGTCCACGACGTCGGCAGTCCGGCGAACTACGATCTCTTGCTTCACTGGATCCGCTCAGCACAGTGGGGTCTCCTAGTCCTCCCAAATCCATAGTGGCACCGTTTCTCCGGGGTAGTGGAGACGCCAGGCAGGTTAGTAGGATATGGGCCAGTGTCGCTTTAGGGGTTGGTAGAGGGGATATGTTGAAAGGGCTGATAGTGAGGCAGTGGGGAGGGTCCTCGTTTCCAATCGTCGCCAGAGATGCTGTTTCCTGGCGGTAAGCGAGGGGTTTGGTGGTAGGCATTGGTACCGTTCTGCGTAGCAGTGGGCGGTGACCTCTGCGAAGGCATGTATGCGCTCCTTCGAGAAATCCTCGCCGAGTTTCGCTTGTGCCCGGCTTCTCGACTTCGGGCTAAGGAGTCGGCAATTCGATGGTGCTACTCAGCGGCATGATGCTCTCTATCCCGTTACGAATAGCATCACCTTCAACCTGCGTGACTTCCGTGATTCGAGCTTAATTCAGTTGAGCCGACGATAAGGCGAGCGTCACAGCATCGAGATGGGTCAGTCGAATGTTCCGATGCACTGTTCTCAGCTACGCATCTGCTGATGCAGCCATTAGAGTACGCTCTCATGAGCTTTTGCCTAGTTCGCCAAACTCTCGCTTTTGGACAAAATCTGGTAACTACAGAGTGTTTTAGAACACTCTTGTTGCCATGAAAAGAGGAGTGATAAAAAGCAAATATTGGTTTCCAAAGAAGTCTGAAATATGTTCATGGGCTCTTCCAGCTTTCTACATGGAATTAAGATATGCTTGACAATAACTAGCTTTTTAGAATGTTCACGCATGAGCTCTCTTTTTCCATGATTGTAAAGTTGTGTGTATGATGTGCACAAAGAATGAACACTTTATAATGCGTATAACGTGTGTTCAGTACGTAGTTCTTCTGAAATGCCTAAATGAAACAGCTGATGAGGAAGGTTTGTTGTCACTAACACTCATCCCAGCATAGGTAATAAAATGGCATCGCTTTGACATATGCCATGAATGTTTGCTAAGGGCGAATAATTCAGTCTTGGTTTTGTTGAGATAATTCTGCGGCCATGAGCTGTGGTGTTACTTCGAGTTTCACGGAGTTCCGGCAGTAGCCACACGGTTGACCACAGGCGTCATTCTTTAAGGTATCCACGTATTGAGTCGCACTCGCTCATTAGCATAAATGAATGTAAATAAGGGTAAGCAAACAAGTATAAATTACGATGTAGCCCATTTGCGCGTGATTTTCTTCAATATTACCTACGGAGAACACATGCGATATAGTCATTCAGCCAACTAAGGAAGACCAATAAACGCGTTCTTCCTATTTCCTTTGGAAACAATTGGCTAAAATACATGCATTCAAGCGCCCCAGTAGGACTGTTTTCACGAATAACAACATAAAATAAATGATTTACTTCCATACAGGTTAAACAGGAAAAATTTGCCTGCAGTTTAATAAAGGCGTTAAAATGCGTTCTGCAACCGCTAGACAGGCACGCTGATCTCCTGTGCTTCTTCCGATCTGTTCGGTGATTTGGAGTAACTCTTTACAACCAAGGAAGTGCGACTCACCAAGAACAAACGGTATGATGCTGATTGAGAGGAGCACGCCTCCCTGGATGATGCGTGTGACCAGGAAGAGGTAGAAATCTTGAGTGAAGTATGTTGTGACGGCTCCCACGCCTGCCAGGACGTAGATTGTAATCATCACGGGAACGCGGCCGATTCTGCCGGGAAAATCGATTTGCATGCAAACAGGGCCAAACGACTGACATCAGCGTATGCCACTGTAGTGACAGAATAATCGCTTTCAAATATTCGCTACTGCGCAGTCCGAAAAATTGGACATTGATTATTATTTGACATTTTTCTTTTACTCTTTCCAATATTGTCGTCTCGCTTGTTGATACACTGCGCAACATTTCTTACACGTAACGCCGCATTTACTCGAAGGATATGCGGACTGTATTATGACCATAGCTTGAGTATATACTTTTCCTCAGAGCACATGGACAGAGTGGCGTCTAGACTGAACTGTTCTAGAAAATAATAGGACACACAACATCCTCCTTCAAAATCACAATGCGCATTCCCGAAATATAAATTTCTCGAGTGGTTATTTTCTTGGTTAATTCGATAGTGCTGGAAAATTGGCTGCACGTGAGAACAGACGAACTAGAGTTTGGTCTTGTTTATAAACTTTTCGCAAATTCTTGCCGTAAACGCTCTACCAATAATCTAATCGTAAGTGAATTCACCTAGCAAGACGAATTGAATCTCTCCTAAAGCAGTTTTTCTACAGAAACTGCGATATTATGTTTTATATGTTAAGTTAAAGTGCAGCAAATAAACTTTTTACTCCAAATGCTGTAATAATACCGGGAGCTGAACATTGCGAAACGGTGGCGCCTATAGAAAATGACATCATTACTTATGATTACTGAACTGGCATAAATATAAATGTTTTACAAGCTCAGATAATCAGTATTATATATACAGTATATCTAACATTTTGTTCATAATTTTCATTTCTAAAACAGTAGAAAGCACTTTTGCTTGTTTGTATCACGTGTCTTTTCTGCTTTCAATCATCAGAAATAAATTTAATAATATAACATATTGTGGAAGATGGCCAGGTCGAGACGGCAAGGTTGAGACGGCAAGGCAAGGGATGCCGTGTCTGGCGTTTATTCCGATGGACAAAACCCAAGCGCGTGCCGGAGCCGGCGCCGCGGGACGATGATGATGGTATGTACAAGAGGAAGAAGAAGATCATGGTATGTACAAATGAAAGAAGATCCGTGGAGGGTTCACAATATATAGAAATAAATATAATTTTACGAGATATCGTTGGAAGCTTGTAACACCGAGAAGCCGCCTCCACCGTAGACGACGGTCGGAAAAAAAAAATAGGGGCTGCATTGAAATTAGGGTTTAAGCTCCCCCTCTAAGTGTATTATGGGGCAGCGCAAACGGGGCCTATTTTCAGGCTCTCCATGATCGCGCACGTGCGCTTTCCTTTAAAGTAGGGTGAACGCTTAAGCCGCGCTTTCGCGTCTACAAGGCGAAGCTGAAGCGCCCTCCAGATGCTTTGCAGATATGACATGTTTATTTAATAAAGCAAATATGTTAAAAAATTTCACAGGAATTCAACTTTTAAATGGAGTGTGCATGCGCGTAACACGTCTGCTACTTGAATTCCAGAAAATGAAGGTGTTTAAGTTTCTATAATCATATTCGAGCCTTTGGTCGGAGTGTTTCGTTATGAGAGCTTCAACGTTACCCTCCTGAATATCTCGCGTCTCCAATCACAGCAACGACAAATTACTGAGGCGGCTTCAGCTATGAGTAGTCATGATCTCTAACAGTTAATTTATTGCTTTTGTCATAGCTTTCATTGCTTACGCTAAAATTAATAAAGCGCACAACTAACCTCAACAGCATTAATGACAGATGCCAGTCGGTTTACCAGCTGGTAAAATATGACTCCCAACTAAAATTCAGCTGGAACCGGTTTATTCCAGTTGGCCATCCAACTGGGACCCGCTGAATTCCAGCTGGTATGCATCACGATCCAATTAATGCCAGTTGAGTACCAGCTGGGACCAGCTAAAACCAACTGAAACCAGTTAGAAGCAGCCAAGAGCATTTGGAATTTCTTTTTCCACATATTTTGCGAGTATAAAGCTATGCACTCTGACTGGGTAAATATGAAGGTGGCTTTGGGATTAAGCGTACGATAAGACGAGCAGCTTTTGAAGCATTCGGCATTGCAATACATAATCTCGAGTTTTATTCATGGTAAATCAGGAAGAAGATTATTTTACGATTTTTTGAACCAAAACTGGAAATGCGCCATTTTTTTCCATCTCTCGCGGGCCGCTAAAAACAGAGGGCTTGGCTTATTTCGACCCTTCGAACTCCGAATAAACGGACCCTGCATCACGCCTTGCTAACAGTGATCACACACCTGAACAGCGATGAATGAACAACACAACTCTTGATTGACCAACAGTGCCGTGGCATCATTGCATTCCCATTACGCGGGGCCTCTGAACAAGGAACCACCTGAGCTGAAAAGAAAAAGAATTGCCGAGCTGGGGCTCGAACACCTTTCATTTGCGCCGTCAGCTGGAAGCGCTATTTACTCCTCAACCGCTGGGACTCTGAAGGGGCCCAATAACGCCATCGCGTCGTAAATTTAGGTGGAGCTTAAGCGTATCTAATAGTTTTTCTAAAAGTTTCGTGTCCTTTCAATAGAATTTAATCATGGAGTAAGCTTCGTTCTCCCGCATTATACAGACTGACTTAGGATCTGGTAGATAAACATTGTCTTTTATCCTTTGATCCAATCCAGTGCCAGTAGAATGACAAGTAGATCGCAAACTTTGAAGCCATTCTCTGTGTAGCGTTCAATGCAAAATGCAACTGATTTAGAAATTATAACCTTTTATTGAATGTTTTCTTATCTTTAGAACTTTCTACTCTTTGTGGCATTTCAGGGTAGACAGCACCGCAACGTCACTTAAATGAAATACGACGAAATGATAAAATAATTCACTGACTAGTGAAATATGCTTCCACTGAGATCGAGAATCAATTGTGATTTGACATGGTATGCAGTGTCGGTGTATGCAGTGGTATGTATGTAATGTTTACGTAAGGATAAAGCGTTGGGGAAAACTGAAGGGTATATAGCGAGATTGTAGCGCAGAACAAGAAAGGACAAAAGAAGAAACGAACAACACGAGCGCTAACTTCCAACAAATTTTATTTCACACATGCAGCACATTTACACGCCAAAGACAAGAGATAATTTTGGCTAACAGTATCTTTGCCTAACAAACGAGAGTTCCTTATCACATAAAAAATAGGAGCGCTAACACATGTTTCTACGGAAGCATTTATCTTTTCTGCTTCAATTATTACAAATAAACGCTTCTAGAGAAACATGTGTTAGCACTCCTTCTTATATTTTAATTTTTTTTTTATGTGATAAGGAACTTTCGTTTCTTTGGCAAACATACTGTTGGCACAAATTATCTCTTGACTTTGGCGTATAAATGTGGTGCAGGTGTAAAATAAAATTTGTTGGAAATTAGCGCTCTAGTTGCTCGTTTCTTCTTGTGTACTGTCTTGCTCTGCGCTACAATCTCGCTCTGTTCACGCACCAACAAGCCCGAAAAGGCACGCTTCTGAAAGGAATGTCACTTACTTGTCGCTTAGAGCACCAAACCCAATGACCCCGACCGACATGGCGCCAAAGAAGATCGAGTTTGAGACGTACGCTTTCCACGTCTGGCCGCACACCCAATCCCTCTGAAAAGAATGAAGAAAAACACTACGCATGAGCATCACGTGGCGATACTGGAGATTTACCGAACACGGTTATTAAAGAGATTTAAGATGACATGATGAAAAAACAGCGCTACAGACTAGGACGAAGATCCATCATGTCACCGTACCAACTCACCCAGATGTCTCTTCTATTACAGTAGATTTAAGATCTCTGTGGTAATTGGGAGGGGTTTATTTGTAACTTTGTAACAGCCTTGTTTATGTGGTGCAGTTGACGTGCTGGTACAAAAACTTGCATTTTATTATTGTAGCGTATATTTAGCCTATATTGGACGACAGCAAGTTTTATTTTTGTGAAAGAAAAAAAAAAACGGGAATGAAAGCTTAAACTGCTGTAGTGAGTTCAATCGGCTTCGCACCACATGCAATTTGTAATTATTTCTACTGAGTCTTGTCTGCTTGCCTACTAGGTCTGCTTGCTCACGGATGATAATTGCAGACTTTTCGTAGAGCATCCACTGTGCTAGTTCCTCCGTACAGCTTTCCATTCCCATGATGTTTGAACCACCATCTAGTCGAAGCTCACATTTTAGGATAATTGTAGAGAAATGATTTCGTTGCGCTGCAGTGGTTATTATTGTTATATACCATACACTATATTCGTAAGTACTCAACAAACTTATCAACCGTCCTTGAACCCACCTCGGACACGACGGTCGGGTAGATGACAGAGTGATCGTAGTGCCAGCCAAACTGGCAAGGTACTACTGGCAGCAGCTCTCTGGGTGGCATACTCTCATTTAACAGCCCGCCAGAAGTCCAGAGGTCCTGCAGGGTAGTCGAGTTGAACTCGTACATGGAACACTTGCTCCAGGTGCCGTCACTCTCACGCGGAACTCCGAGCTCGCGTGCTTCTTCTCGCGTCAAGTTGAACAGGTCCTCGAGCTCGGGCTGTCGGCACCAGTGCGGAGGCTCCAGCAATGTAAAGATGTGTGCGAACAGCGGTATCACGCGCATCGGAGCCACGAACACCACCAGGTATAGGATGAGCAGCCACTGGAACACGCCGAAGTCGCCGACCAGCTTGAGCGCTTCTTCGAACAGCATGGTTCAGCTCCTGTGTCAGGTGGGGGTTTCCTGAAGGCTGTCGCATTTAGAACTTTCCGTCTATGACACATGATTTACTTAGTACACAACAGTACGCTGCGTGGTACTTAATATCCCAAAACTAAACATGCACTATGATAGCAGCCAAGTGGAAGGATCCGTCTTTATTATCACAGCTAAGGTTTCCCGACATGCCCAGCTTAAGGGTGATCCCATGACCAAAAAACATTGCCACGGAACCTCTACAGCGGGTCACGAGAGTATGAAACTGAAATTTTAGACTGACCATGGCCGTTTTCCAAACTTGGAATCGGCAGTTAGAGTTCTTCGCAAACCAGCGCGACAATCCGTGGCGGTTGCTTGGTGTCCTTCCATATAAGGAGGGTCGAGCAAATTGTGGCCTCATTCTCTAAGCAGCTGCGGCATCACAACAGCAGTTCCTCTGCTTGCGGGGATCAGTGAGAACTTCGAATGTCTCGAAGGACAGAGATTATAGAATGTAGAACGAGGCAGTTACAGCTTTATGCGCCCTAGAAATTGCGGCAAATGAAGCTTCATTTTTTTATTTAGGCAGTTTCCATGTTTTGAGATCTACTTTGAACGCACACAGTCATTCATTTATTGGGCTCCTTTAACTTAATTAGACAGCCCGCATAGGTCGCGGATTTCTTTCGCGGCTCCCGTATGCTTCTGTATGGGAAATCTCACAATAAACAAGGCGGACGGTGAGCGGGAAAATAATATTCCGGTAACCCCATCTTTTCTCGGGCGAAGAAATGAGTGCCACAGCTGCGCCACTTGGAGAGCATAAGTTTATATTACCGCTTAACCGCACTATGTTGAAGAGCAGCTGTATCGTCAGTTATCACGAAATAGACGCCCCGCTTCGATGGTTCTGCGTGCTAAATCTCGAAAGAGCGTTGGTCGCCAAGCAACTTGTCTACTCTGTTTCCTCAGTGGTTCGCTGAAATACGCAGACACTGCTATCAGTTTGACTGTAAATGTAGATCTTAAGAATGGCCTTAAGTAAATATTAGGATGCTGAAAGGGAAAAGCGGCTAAATATCATTTCACGAGTTTTCTGGTATGGGAAATACAGAGAATATGGCCGAAGAAAGTTTCTCTGCTGTAGATGAACGCTCGGAGCACCATGACGGTGCAGTTTAAAGAAGCACTCAGCCTATATTTTCAAACAGATCTGCCTGAAGTAGACGGACCTGAGATGACACAACGCTAACAAGCATGGCTGAGCATACCTTACTAGCGGGCACATATCAAAATTGAAAATCTTTCTGCTTTGATTGCCTGTGTAATTGCGGGCCTTATCAAGGCGTATGTGTTTGGTGATATGATACTTTGTCATACACTCAGCTGACAAGATGTATTTATTGCATTGCAACTTCATTTCAGTCTAATTCTATCTGTATATTGATGGGCCAGCTGTCCTGCTGTCGCTGTAATCAATAATGCGCACTGTGGATGGCAGAAATCCCAATTAACGAGAAAAAAAGCTTTATTATGGCGGCCTCAAATGTGACTTCGGACAGATTGAAATGTGACTTCTATTCACTCTTTACGAATAAAGTGAGACCACACAGAAACCAGCATTTATATTTAACGTAATACTTTGTTAGAGAAACTTGTGAACTCGCAAGAACGTAGAAAAGCACAGCTTTAGCAGTAAGAGCTCCAGATATAGTGGTTGGCAAGCGTCTATAATTTGTGCTGGGCAGAAGGACTGGGGCGCAGGCTTATCTTAAAAACTGAATTTTGATGCAGATGCGCCTTTAGTTTTGTCATTTACTCCTTGCAAAAAGTATTCATCGTCGATGCCGTTTTAAGTTCACTCTAAACGCCAGTCTTGCACTCCGATTTACTCCGCTTGTTTTGAAATGCCAGGGAGGGATTTCTTCCTCATTTAATTTATTTCTTTACACCATCGATAACTAAGGTTGTTTTGCTCACGCAGCTTTGCCACTATTTATAAAGAAAGCGCCATTACCATAAGATTTTAAATGCCATTCCTACTAGGCTGGCCTCTCTCTCCCCTTATCCCAAGCATTTCTTCGTAGCGCACTACATTAATGAATTGTAGATAGTTATAATCAAATCGAAATAGTTTATGGCATTTCAATAGGTCGAGGTTGTGCGTATCAATAGGTAACCTTAGTAGTGAGAAGGCTATTGTCGATGGAATAATATGTCTACTGTTGCCAAAACACTGATCTTAGAACTACCAGTCTAATAAAGCTTTGAATTATTATGTATATAAAATGTTTATCACCTACCGCATTGCTTCACGTGGTCTTCTTAGGCCTTGATAATTATCACGAAAGATGGGCTGATTCAAACGTGGCTTTTTCCACTCGGAATCCAGCGTTCGAAATACAGTCTCGAGCAGCCTTCCTTTGGACGTAGAGACATATGGGCAAACCGAGCGTTCGCCAATACACACTACGTGGCTGCAGATCTGCGCCGATCTCCCGTCCGTGTCAAGTTGCAGCAGCGTGCGCCCACGTATGTAATCAAATAGCTCACGGGGGCTGCTGTGGAATGCGCCATTTCTCACGCGCTCCTACATGCTTCAGTGACTATTTCAGCTTCAGGAAAGGAGGTAAGGTTGGGATGTATTGTGACGGAAAAAAGTGTGGAAAGGGGTTTAGGTCCCTTTGGAAAGGTGAGAACATGGTATTTAGCATACCACTACTTACTTGGGAGTTTTCTTTCTGAGGCGAGACTTGAACCGGCGTGGTATTTCGAAGCGTTCCCACTTGAAGAGTCCCCACTGCCTACTCGTCAGCTTTTGAATAAGCACTTTTTCTTGACATGGATGTCAGCAATCGTTCAAAGCTTCTGGTAAAATGTAATGTTCATGGAACCATGCGAGATTTTTTTCACCAGAGCAAACGCACCTCCGTTCGTTAAGGATTTGTCCGACAGAAAAGACGGCACTTCATGCAGTGGGTGCTTCATCGACGGCCGGATCTCTCGGCCTATTACTTTACTGCTTACATCAAGATAAGAGACACACTATGATGTGGAGCGTGCCAAGTTTATGGCGATTATCAGTCATGACAACACGCGCATAGACGACCTCCTCTACCGTGGCATGAGAGTTCGTTAGTCAGTGGAGTCACTGAAGCAAATTGCGTCACGGTGGCATTGTGCGGCGACTGAAGCTCAATAACCGCTACTGTAGAGTTGTCAGCGCCGCTATTCACACTATTCTCGACATTTCAGTCTCTTGACAAGCGGCTCTGCTGATCGGTACTTTACTTGAGTATAATGAGAGATCCGCTTCAGACACCAGGTTTGTCCATACACATCTGGAAAAGTTGTGCAAAAATTATTCTTTTGTTAGAGGCTAGATAATTTTTTCAGCGTACTTTTCTTCAGCGTTTTCTCTTAAAATGCGTAACTTCTTTTTTTCGGAAACATTAATGGAAGCGCAAGTTATTAGTATCTATGGCGGAGGAGACTAATTCTACCGAGCTTTAAAGTTAAAAAAAAAAACGCAAATTCCATAACTGCATAAACAGGGGCATTACTGGAAAGCTTACACAAACGGACATTGTGTCTATTGAGAATGAAGTCAAGTGGTACGCGGTATTACAGCGCGCAAACAGGCAGTTAAGAGCAGTGAACTGAAGTAGGAAGCTTTCCGAGCTCCGCAGGGCATCTTCACTCCTCTTCAACTGCGAGGACATCACCCGTTCACTAAGATAGCGAGTGCCTCCACCCAAGTGACAAATAGCGCAACTTTACGGGCGACAGTTTGCCCCCATAAAGCGGGTGATAGCTGGCACGGTAGCACAGTGGCAGAAAGCGGTCATTACCTGGCGCTCTGTCTCTTCGGTGTTCCCGCTTTCCAGAGGCAAGCGATGACACCGGCTGACCGGATTATATAGGCGTTGATACGTACGCACGGTTTGCAATAGGGCGCCCCTCCCATTCTTTCTTCCTTCTCAGGTGTCATCATTATGTCTCTAAAGGAAGCCGGCTCCATCCCGGCCGCTGCAGCCTCCTTTCGAAGCAGGGGAAGCCAAAGCACCGTGTCACGTGCGATGGTAATACACTTTAAGAACACCCGGTTGACCGATTTTCCGGAGCTCTCCACTACGGTGTTTTTAGCGTGAGTCGCTTGGGGCTGTTAAACTCTATAAGCCCACATAACGCTATAGCCATTATTTCATCATTATTTATATTGTCCCGGTATATCTGTCTGTTTTTCTTCCTCTCGCATTGCAGAGCGGTAGCCATATTTTAGTTCTCATATGTCTCGCTCCTTCTTTGCAATCTTATGTTTTTCCCGGTAATGAACGCGTTCATGAATACGCTAGAGAAATCTTTTTCCAAGCGCCGAAAGAATCCTTCCTCAAACCTCGTGTTAACGGCGATGTCAGCATACTAGTATACACTCGGTAACCGCTTACTATCGCGACAGAATGCGTCTTTAGTCACATTACTGCTACGATACAGGTAGGCCAAGACAGACTGGTAAGTATCGCTCATGATAGAGAGCCGTCCGTATACCCTACCACATACCCCACTCACTGCGCCACCTACGAGTCCTCAACGACCGACCTTTAGGATTACCTTTCGGCCTGCCTACGTCCGTGGGTCATCAATCCTCTCCTCTGCTCATCCTGCTCTTCCTGGAAGAACACTCGGCGAGCCGCGGACACTATCAACCTGCGATGACTGGTCCCCGGGCTAGGGGCGAGGCGGAGGACAGTAGGTACATGTGCTTTTAGGATTTCTCCTCTGGGAGCAAGCGCTCCGTTTCTTTCCATTAAAAACAAAACGCTACTCCTCTCACTACTCCTCCTATGGCTTCCTTCCTCAGCAACATGAGGCGCAGTGAGGGGCATTGATAGAATGTCCAGAACCGTAACTAAATGAGCAGCGCTCCGAGGGTACCACTTAGCAAAACGTGGTAGCTCGTTCGGTGTCAAAAAAGTGACGCGTATGTGCACAGCCAAACTGATCACACCGTTGTATCCTTCCGCGACTCAATGTGCAATCACATGCTATGATGCCCCACAGCAGCAGTCATAAAGTTGAACCTCGCGTTTTTACAGTATTCGATGTTGTCCACCTGTAAATTTAGTTATTAGAGCATAGCGCCATACATTTTAATCTTTGTGCCGCTTGTCAACCTAGCAATATTGCATTTGAACATAATTATTTCGAAACAACAGCAACGCAATAGTTAAAATATAAAGACGTCCTATTTAAGCAGCAAACCATCCGAGAGCCTGAAATACTTCACGTTCAATTTGACCAAACAAGAAAAAAAAAAAAGTCGTGACGCCAGCCGGGAGACGCTAAGGATCGCCTACGTGCATGAATGCGAAAGTTCGCTTGCGGAAGCGCTGCGGCGACGCCCGTTTCGCACGCTTTCTTCTTTGGCGCGTATCCCTCTGTCACTTCTCTATAGCGGTGCCCTGTCTACTCTTTCTCCTCTGTCGACGCCCGCTGCTCTAGGCAGGTAGGGGATTAAGGCATACAGTTAGAGGGTGCGTATGTCGTTTCTTCGAATCCTTGTCGCAGACGAGACAAGCAGATGCATGTACGTGGAAAGAGAAATAAATGACGCCATCCAGAAATGTCGCATAATGAACGGTTGAGGAACAATTGTGATACCAAAGAGGAGAAACGTGGTACCACATGGAGGTCCCTTCGGTGTTCGTGGTAAAAAGGTTTATTAAGAACGTTCTGACAAGACCGAGTTACATGGAGGTTGCGCTGAGGCCAGGCGTGATGCCCTTACCCTCACAGACACTAGGTGGAGTCCCAAGTGCGGGACCCCAGTGGCTTCCGCTGCCGCGATTTCTCGTTTGACCATCGCTTTTTAGGCTCTCAGGTCGGAGCACGCGAATAGGGTCGCCCCCCAGCCCTCCCTCAAGGGTGGGGTTTGGGTTGGATTTGTAAGAGCGGGATTGGAGGGACACGCCCTCACCGCGTGAAAGAGATCCGAGGAGCTTTTGCCACAGTGCGGGCACACCCCGGTGAAGCCAGTGCCAAAGTGTTTTAGCAACGCCGGGTACATTATGGTGTTGCGAGGAGGCGGCAGTGATAAAAAACGAAACGCTAAAGGCGAACAGAGGGAGGAACCCTCAAACAGGGGTGTAATGTGGCGCATCGCCGCACACGCCTATTCAGTGGCAGAGTGTTTACAAAAATAACCCTGACGACAGATGGATTTTCGCATAAGGGGGGAAGTAAGGCTTTCGCCTTAAGCCAAAGCCAAGGGTAGCGACGTCAGTACTCACCGCTATCAAATCGTGTGTGGCGGCGCTAGGCACTCATTTTAGTCTACGCAATAAGGTACTCACACTTACAGCGGTATACTTCGAAATGCTATTTTTATGCGTTCACACAAATTCTAATACTTTTTTACCGTAGGTAATGCCTAAGTGGAGGGGGCCAGGACAGTAATATCTTGTTTTGAGCTGGTTGTCGGGCATGCGGGCTAGTTGGTAATTCACATTTGGCAAAAACAGCGCACGCTTAAACATGGACAGTGAGCAGAGTAGTCCTGTCTTTCACTGCCCACATATTAAGGATGCGCTGTTTCTTTCAAACTGTCGGGCATGTTGCTGTGTCGACCACTGCCCTCTCGCTCTCGTTGTAAAGTGCTCCTGCAGGTATGTGACTGTACGGCCACAATTCCCACTGAACACAATGAAACAATCGAGTCAAAGCAGAAATTATTTCGCCGCCCTGTTTAGTTAGAGTGCGACTGCAATCTGAAAAGCTAAGGACATAAAGTATAAATCAAAAAGTCGGTAGAGACATTTAAAAGTGCTTAGGTCCCACATTGTGGAAGCATTACAGCGCCACATCCGGGTTTTCTCTTCGAATGTGTCCTCGCATACACTGTACTGCCGAAGGGGTTTTGAATGAACGCCTTAATGAAATCGTGTGAGGCAGCCTTATAGGTAGTCTTTGTTCGTGCTTTCCTAAATGCTTGTTTTTCCCGTCTCTTGTACCCTTGCGTTCTTCATACTTCGTTTGCGGCGTTTAATCTCAGCCTCTCGTTGCAGCATCTCTCCGACTTGCTGGCGCTTTCGTCGCATCGCTTTGGCCTCTTGTAGTTAAAGTCCTTCGTTGCTATATCGTCGGGTACGACTGGCACGAGATGCACGGTGCCTGGATGATAAAACGCAGGCTTTTTCCTAGCCCCAAGCGAAGCTTTTTTTGTACGGCGCGCCTCATCCTTTCTTCCGCGCTCCTTAACACGCGAGCTTGCGGGGACGCCAACCAGTAAAAACAGCCGATGTGGACGGTCTGATTTAAATGTGTGTAATGACGCGTGAATGCGAGGCACCCACGTAGAAGGTGTCTTTGCAGCCAGTTCCGGACGCCACCAATGCGCTCTAGCCGCTACTCCTCTCGCACGCATGCTTCCTTTGACCGCACCTCTCCCTTTCAATGTGTACTTTCTGCCTTTGTACTGCTGGCGACGACGGCGAGGTTTTGGCACCATGGGAGGCTTCAACAAACGCCGACGTTTTTTTATTTTTATCACTAGAGCTGGCAATGCTTTCGCATTAGAAAAAGCGCTGCTAACAATAGCTTCTAAGGAATCGTCAGCTCACCTATGGAAATTAGCTCGTTATTGCGCTGCCTCCAGCAATTAGTGCCGCAGTACACATCATTTTCAATGGTCGGACAGCACAGACGACGACGTTTACGTGCTTAACGTTAACGGCATTCCACATCTATGCAGCGCTATATTATATTTCTATTTGCTGCTTGTTTGATAAAATTGGGTCTCCGTTTTATTAAGTTCGTATTTTTTTCATAAGAGGTATTTGCTTGCCCGTGGCACAGAAATAGTGCTTACTGAAATTCATTCAACACGACTGTAATTCAATTGCGCAAGTATGCGAGATAAATAAGATTAGACAAACAGTTCGCGATGTGAACATTGTTATTATTCGCCAAATTTGAAACCACTTCAATGAAAGAAAACCCCAATGCAGCCATTTATGTAAGCTGTGCTTTGAGTATAGAAAAGAGTGAAAGAGCACGATCAACTGCGATGGACCGTAATCAGCTGTCACTGTGTACAAAACAACTACTGACCATTCAAAGACATCATTTTATTCGTTTTGTTACCGGCGTCCATTGAGTCCATCGTGAATGCGCCTGTCTTTAATTTTTTACCATCGTCTCATGGTTAGCTCGTACTGCTGAACAATGAAGAAGCCAGCAATGACAAATCCACAAACTACGATGAAGGCGAGGATGGCCACGAGTGTCGGTACAGAGGGCAGATACTTCTCGAGGAACGTTTTCTCTGGCCCATCGTCAGGTATGAGCTGTGACAATACAAGAGATAATAAAGCGAGTTCTCTTAGCTACAACAGAAAAATAAATCATTTCAGAACATTTTGCATAGTATATATACAAACATACAAAGGCAAAAAAAGATTATACGCGACTACAAGAAAGCAAATTTCGTGGCAATAAATGATGAACTATGCACTTTCATGGAATCTTTTCTTTCAAACTTTCGTGACCGTTCCATTCAGTCAAACTGGGATATCTTTGCAGGGGAAGTTGCCCGTCTAACAAACAAATATATTCCAGTCCGCAACATCGTCTCTAACTCGCATGCGCCATGGTACAACGCCCATATCAAAAAATTATCAAACAAGAAAAAACGGCTTTATCGCATCGCAAAACGTTCACCAACTGACTCGCGCTGGGCTGCCTACAAAGCTGCCTCCAAATTATACATAATGGCACTAAAAAGTGCCAAGGACCACTTTTTATCTAACACCCTACCGGACATGCTACAAACAAATCCCAGAAAATTCTGGCGAGTAATCAATCCCACATCCAGCAATCCTATCGCTTTGTTAAACTCATGTGGTGAATCGGTTAATAATGATATCTGTGCTGAAGTGTTAAATGAGGCTTTTGTTAATAATTTTTCATCCAAAATCTGTACTAGTCTTCCTACTATATGTTATCATGATTACCTGGTGATGCCACCAGTGACTGTTGACACAGCTGGTGTTGCTCGCCTAATTAATACTCTAAAAGACCATTCTAGTCCAGGATATGATTTCATTAATGCAAATTTTTAAAAAGCACTTGTGCCTATAGCTCAGTTATTTTAACTTATATTTTTCAACAGTCACTGGACACAAGCACACTTCCTGAACAATGGAAAATTGGAAAGATCGTTCCACTTCACAAATCAGGGAGCAAGTCCTCTCCTGCTAATTATCGCCCCATATTCATTACTAGTACATGTTGCAAATTACTTGAACATATCATATTCGCCACACTCGTCAACTTTCTTGAGAGTAATTCATTTTTCTCGTCTGCACAACATGGTTTCCGCAAAACTTATTCATGTGAGACTCAACTAATTTCTTTACTCACATCATATACTGGATAAGTCATCAGTCGTTGATTGCATCTTTTTAGACTTCTCGAAAGCATTTGACAAGGTTTGTCATCAGTTGCTTCTTCAAAAATTACTTCCCCTAAATATTGATACCAATTTGTTCAAATGGATCGAATGCTTTCTCACCAATCGCTCACAATATGTCTGCGCTAACGGCTACAACTCATCCTTTGCTAATGTTCTCTCAGGTGTTCCACAGGGTTCCGTACTCGGACCGTTATTGTTCCTAATTTATATAAACGATCTTCCATCCTATGTGTCTTCTAACATACATTTATTCGCTGATGACTGCGTTATTTTTCGTGAAATAAAAGACGATAATGATATTAACATTCTACAGCGCGACCTCCCGGCTATAATCAATTGGTGTAATCAATGGCTGATGGAACTAAACTCTAACAAATGCAAGGTAATGCGTGTCACCCGTGCTGCTAATTCGTCCCCTCTATACTCTCTGAATGACATTGAACTTGATAGCGTCCATTCTTATAAATACCTAGGCATCCACATTTCATCCGACCTAACTTGGCGGCTTCATATAGATTACATCATCAACAACGCTAACAAAACGCTAGGTTATCTGAGACGTAATTTTTCCCGCGCCCCGTCTACTTTGAAATCACTCCTGTATAAAACTTTAATACTTCCAAAATTAGTATACTCAGCAGCGGTCTGGGATCCTAGCCATGATTACTTAATTACTGCACTTGAACGCGTTCAGAAGAACTCTGCTCGTTTCATTCTTTCTAACTATAACCGAGGAGCAAGTGTCACAGAAATGAAAACTATTTTGCGTCTTCCATCATTGGCTTCACGACGAAAAGTTTGCCGGCTAACCCTATTCCACAAGTTATATTATCATTCCGTCTTACACAGCAATTTTTTTCAGACACCCTATTACATATCGCATCGCATTGATCATCCTGCAAAGTAGCCATTCCTTTATGCAAAACAGATTCTTTCTTACGCTCATTTGTTCCCCGTACTTCCAAAGAATGGAATGATCTTCCTAATGAAATTATATCTATTACTGATACAAATAACTTTCGCAAAGCTTTAACTTGCATTGTATAAGTACTACTAGTTTTGTGTCTACTAATACAATTATTGCCGATTTCATAGCTAATATTGTATATATAGGATGTATTATTTATGTACCCGATTTTTGCAGTGTCTCTTTTTTTCCTGTATTTCTTTTTGCCCACTCCCCTCTGAAATGCCTGTACGGCCCTGAGGGTAAAGACAAATAAATAAATAAATACATAAATAAATAAATAAATAAATAAATATATGAAGCCGAATACAATGCGGTGGAAAACCGTGTCAAAGAGAGCACAGAAACACGTTTTATACGCAATGCTATCAACCTTTAGTTACAGTGCTCCTGAGGGCTACCTGCTCTACGTTGACATAGTGTCGATTACTCGCTGCTGTCGAGAAGTAGAGCCTGGTACTCTTCAGCGGCATCTATATGATGACGTAGGAGATGCAACTATGCTTAAGGGATTTTATGTCCTTACTCGCTACTGTGAACAGAGAAATACATTAATGATTCTTCTGTTGCATATGCACAGATCAGAAAAAATGATAGAGGGAATTTATGCTAGATCTCATTATAAGTTTCATACTCATAACATATTGGAATTTATTAGTTCCAGACTTCGGTACATAGACACTTTATTAGGCTTTAAAGGATCGCTGAAAGGACAGCCGCCATTCAAGCACACTTCTCTTTTTTGTGTCTTAGTGTGTCTGCAACTCGACATAATCACCCATTACACATTGGCCACATACACATTGTTTATATTTTCTTTTTCTCCACTATCGGTTGGAATTTGAAATAACTTGGGTGGTTAGCTTTTATTCATGTGAATAGAAACGTCGTTGTAATTTTGCCTCACGAAATAAAATCTTAATCGGTTTGAATATTTTCCAGTTATTTTTCTGTCATTTAGAATATATCGAAAACTTATCCACCTCTTGAAACCGCCAACACCGGTTTAACTTCTTGGATATTGTCCCGTTGCTTAAATTATATGTGCGACAATACATACATACATACATACATACATACATACATACATACATACATACATACATACATACATACATACATACATACATACATACATACATACATACATACATACATACATACATACATACATACATACATACATACATACATACATACATACATACATACATACATACATACATACATACATACATACATACATACATACATACATACATACATACATACATACATACATACATACATACATACATACATACATACATACATACATACATACATACATACATACATACACACACACACATACATACACACACATACATACATACATACATACATACATACATACATACATACATACATACATACATACATACATACATACATACATACATACATACATACATACATACTGCTCGACACTGCTCGAACGTCGTCTTCTCCAAAACTCGCGAGATTTTTATCCTTCCTTTACACTGCGAATGTTGGAAAAGTCAGAAATAGAGAGCACGCAAGCGTCATTGTCCCACTCAGGTTAGCTTGGTGGGTCGACATGATGACGGGACAGACAATCGGCATCTCGATGCAACTGGCCAGACTTATAAACTACAGTAAAGTTGCACTCCTGAGGTACCATAAGTACCTCATGCTACGTTGTCACGTAGCATGAGGTACCATAGTATGCACACCTTCCAACTCTGATATGTCTCTTATCGCTACACAACCCATCGATCAGTGTCCAGACGTGTCACTTGCCAACTACCACCTGCCATAATTCATACTTATAATTTTTCGCTCACAACACCGACGTCAAATTTTGTGCGCAACCGGGAGTTCACTATTATCAAGGTAAAATGCCGCCATACGTCTAGGTATGCAGCGCAGAATGAACACAATTTGCAGAAAAAAAAAAAACGATGTCTATCACGAACGAGTTCTTTCAAGAAAATTGTGGCAGTCACATAGGAAAGCTGCTTGGATTTCTTGTAACATCGAACTCGCGTATGTTCAAGAATGAATCTGGCAGGTGCTATCAGCAGAACTTTATCAGCTGTACCCTCCGTCAAATATTTCCTTTACCGTATAGAATAAAAATTTCGCCGTAACATTTAGCTAAAGCCGTCAATACTCAGCCACCACTTCTAGAACCTTCTCTCTGGATTGCATGGGGTGTAAAAGAGATTGGTAGTGGGCACAAGTACAAGCACAAATAAGTCGGAAAGATAACCGTCTATTCTTCAGCTTGTATCCAAGACGCTTTTGAAGATGATTGAATGACGCACTATAAGGATTCTCTTTGAATGTTGTGTTGCCCCTTGAATAAATTAGATGACCGCACAAGTGTGTGACATCACAATTACGTGACATCACATTTGCACGTACGCATTTCCACGCTGCCTACCCCTTCTCCGGCGACCCTCAACCTTTCCCAACATCAAATCTTTCTCCAGCGACTCCTCTCTTCTCATCAGATGACCAAAGTAGCTGAGCTTTAACTTTAGAATTTGACCCTTCAATGAGCAGTCAGGGTTTATAGTCGACAATATCGACTGATTTGATCTTCTGGCAGTCCAAGGAACTCTTAAGAGTCTTCGCCAGCACCACAATTCAAACGCGTCAATTCTTCGGCGGTCAGCCTTTTTCACAGTCCAACTCTCGCATCCATACATCACAACTGGAAAGACCATAGCACGGGTTATACGGATCTTGGTTGGCAGACTAAGGGGTAGGCAGCGAACGCGATGGTTAGATGGCATTCTCGAGGCATTGCAGATGAAGCTATGTGATGTTAAGAAGATAGTGAGAGACCGGAAAGCGTGGCGTGACATGGTCCATAGGGTCACGAAGAGTCGGACACGACTGAACGCCTGAACTGATTTCCACGTGTGCGATATAGTTAAACGGGCACTTGTTTCCCTTCAAGGCTCTACAAGAGACCCTAATTTCGGAAGGATGTGCGTAGCAACTTCAAGTGGCATCTAAAATTAGGCGTCAGTTTGCACAAATGTTTTTAAATGGGGCTTACACAGTCGCGTCAGCTCAGCTTCGGAATTTTAAACGAAGTAAGAATGCCCATGAGGATAGCTTAAAAATGCTAGCAAGGTGTTCTATGGACCTTCTGAGGGGGTGATGTCAACTTGCTAAATCTCCTAAAACACTGGGGCCTAATATGTTCAGCGAACTGTTCGCGAGTGACGTGGCCCATCCCAGTGAAGTCTGACATATAAACCACTGTAGTGTGTGCGCATTTATGCGTCGCTGTTTTGTGACGAAATTAGTGTTGTACATGACTGCATGAGTTCATCATTGTTTTAGTTTTAAGAAAAATAAAGAAAAGCACTAACGCCGTAAGGCGGCTCACGCCGCCAGACGCGGTCCTTGGAGAGCTTTCCCATGGCAACGAGCACCTCCCGCGCTGCCCGCTCGCCGGCCTCGACTGCTCCGCACATGTAGCCGGACCACACGCTGGCCGTCTCCGTACCCGCGAAGTAAAGACGGCCCACAGGTTGCCTCACGGCACTGCGTTCGAGTACGGCCTGTCGGTTACCTTCTTTCACATAGTGGTCACTGAAATTTGTCTCGTTGCTAGTGCACGAAAACGAATATTGTTAGGGCAAATATAGGGAAGGGAACAACGAGTAGTAGCGCTGGTGTCTCTTTATGTTCCTTCTACAAACTTCGCACCATACGTGTTTTTGTTTGAACCTTTCAACCTTCAGCTCAACTCGCCCAAGCGTCAGCCAATATGGTGTAGCAGATGAAGTAACTGAGACAATACCTTGTGGTTTTGTGCCAGAGAAGAATGACAACGTTTAGATGCACATGAGCAGCACTCCTGCTGCACTATATTAGGGCAAGGGGCTATGCAAACAACGCATTAGAGATAAAACAACTGAAGCATTCAGGCGAAAAAACAAGTATGTGTGATCTCTCACCGTGCTCTCGTCGGACAAACAAGGAGCAAGTATAAAATGCATTGGAGGGCGGGCGAACCTTATTATTAGGCAGCTCGTAGATGGTGTCATAAATGCGAGAGAAGAGAGTAGTTTGTATCGTTATCGTGCATTACTTTAAAGCGTTTTATTCAGACGAACTGAATGCAACCCAAAATAGACACACGTGTGCAACTTCGTTTTGCTGTGTCTTTTTTCATTCATCCTCGTTTCGTCCTAACAAAGCTCTTTCAAGTAATAATCGTGACAGCCGCGCATGTACGTAGCTCAGTGCCTACGGCTACTCAACATGCCCCTACCTTATCCTTCTGTTCTAGTACAGAAACTTTTCTTTCGTCTCATCTGAATTTTTGTGTAAGTTTTGCCAGTGAGCCTTTATAGACGACATATATTTCTGGACTAACATAACAGTTGCCCTGCCATCCAAGACCAACTATATCTGAAAGAATGCCGCAAATAAATAAATAAATAAATAAATAAATAAATAAATAAATAAATAAATAAATAAATAAATAAATAAATAAATAAATAAATAAATAAATAAATAAATAAATAAATAAATAAATAAATAAATAAATAAATAAATAAATAAATAATATGTAGTTGTCACAGAAAAGTGCTACAAAACAACAGACTGCGAAAATGTATTCAAGCAAAAGTACAGAAAAGTACAACACATCCACAAAAGTCTGTCGCTACGACACAACTACAAATATATCCTGTCGTATTTTTGGTGGGGTTCTGTCGTCTTTTTTTTTTTCTTGCCTGGGCAGCTCAAAGTGTTTGCAGCCAATTTGACGAAATGAATAGCCTTCTATTTTAGCCGCTTTTTTATATTGACAGCTTTTTTAACCGGTCGCGATGCTTAATGCTCAGCTGCGTGTCCGTTTCTTCTTTTTCTGTTGGGCAGCCTACCCAGAATTCCTTGCTGCTCAGTCGTTATTGTTGTTGTTCTCCTCTAATTTGAAGAGCTGTAGTAATCACCTCATCTTTATCTACCTTATCGACGCGTTAAGCCTCCTCCTAACCTCCATCAAGTTGCCATTGGCGACACAGGAGAAGATTTTGCATCTTGACTAAGCTGGCACATTTGCATTACTGGCTTTGAAGTGCAGGCGTTGCTGTAGTCCCTACATCAGAGATGTAAGAAAAAGATAACGGTTAACAACATCCAACACGAGACCCTTGGCTGATCCGCCACCGAGGTTGCACGCATTTTAATCAGAAGCGAACAAGAATGACCGTGAGAAACTAGTGATAAAGACAGCGGCTTAAAGGTCCAGAACATCGGAAAATTAGTCCGCTGTGCTTTTACCGGCCATGATTCGAGTGTAGCTCGAGGCTTAAGTTCTTTAGGCTGGTTTCAGTGGTACACAAATGATTTCAGTGGTACACAGTGGTACACAAATAGCGCCTTTGTCCCGTCTTCTTTCTTGGGGTGTGTTTATTTCGGCGCAGTTTTTCACAGTACAAATATGAACCAACTAGCCCAAGAAACGGTATTAATACAAATGTTCGAGAGTTAATCGTATACAAGTTCATGATCGACTTAGGGCTTGCGGCGGTTTTTGTCATTGTTGCGAGGAAGAAGGAAAAAAAAATGCACGGGCCTGCTACTGGCTCTGTAGCTGAGCCACCTCCATTTCCTCGTGCGGACAGAAGAGAAAATAGAGAAGAAAGAAAAAGAAGACGGAGAGAAAGACGCGCGTCGCAACAGCCATCGTCCACCACCGAAGCGGTGGCGGGTGCAATGACGGCCTACAACAGATAGAAATCCGGTGGCAGGCTAGCGCCCGCCGCAACTGGCGGTGACCTATCAGTCCCAGCCCCGTAGGGCTGGGAGCAGCCACCTCCGAAGATATGCACGTGATTTTCTCGCATTAACTGAATGCATTTTATGCGATAGCGTTTGGGAGTGTCCAGCCGAAAAGAAGTCGTCGTATCCGAAAACTGAAAACAGTAACCCAGAAACGTGTCCGAAAAAAAAAAAAAAAAACATCCTTGCCATTAAGGTTCGCACACGGACCTTCTACGTGCCAGGCGAGCACATAACGCATAGGCTGCGAAGGGTCATTTATTTTCTTTATTGCAGTGGAAAACTTCCGGAAAGGAGAAACCCGCACAGGTCATGTGTCTAAAATCACCCGGCTGCATAAAGCGAGCCAGCCGTACCCTGGCAACTCCACACCATCACAAATGTCAAAATTCTGGAAGGCACACAAAAGCACCACGACGCTGCCCTTCCAAGCGCCCTGCTCTCGAAACGCAGACTTAGATGATCGTAAATATTCGGCATGGCGGTCCATCATACGGCTATTCCACAATCTGAATAGTCTTATCAGCACGAAGAATCCCAAACCAGCTCCCAGCTTTCCTCAACAGGTAAACTCCGAATACTATACGTGTTATTTCAATTTTCCCCTAGTTTTTCGCTGTAAGAATACAAGGATACATAACGGAACAGAATGAAAGAGTGATCGAGGGCCCCTGGAGTATTACCACCGTACTGCACCGCGATGCCACACATATCTCCCGCCCCAGTGCACCGGCCATGTTTGACAGGGACGTTCATGTGCGCAATTTAAAGAAGAAAGTTTTTTCAGCAGATTGCATACATATGCGCTTAACGTGTTTTAAAGCTCTATTTACAAGAAACCCCTGATAAGGCTGCGGTACAACTATATAGAAAATAAAGACTAAGTAAGGACTTGGGCCATCTGACTTCTGGAGGAGATATACAGGTAATCTAAAGGAAAGCGCTCACTGAGGAAATTGAGTGCATCCGCAACATCCCTAAGGAATCCCCATACAGTCCCCTCAAGAGCTTGTCCAGTCGGTGTGTATAGATGAGGCAAATGAGCCGTCAGGCGCCTAATGAGAACAGCTACTAAAACGGGCATTTCAAAATGTAGAAAATCGAAAGAAGTAGATGCATGAACAAAGGCCTAATTCACCAGACTTTACAGGAAGAAACAGGTTGCCATGGCGTAAATACTCCCAGTGAGAGAACCACGCCAAGGTAGTGACTATTATGTGTATTGCCTGCACCTTTTTTCTCGCACAATGCATGAACCTGCAGGACGTGCGCAAGCTTTGCAAACAAGATGATTTTCCAGACGTGTGTCCAAGCAAGCACCGAGTGTACCCGACCTATACAAGCCTTCGTTTGTTGCCTCATAACTTCTGAATCCCAATATGCTGCACTGTCCCAATCTTGGTACAGAGGAGCCCCTATGTAGTGATGGGGCCACAGTCCCTATTTATGCCACTAAAACGATTTGAACTCGTATCCTACTGACTCAACCAAAATCTTTTGGATTTGTCTAAATTAAGACCACCCTGATACCTCGCAGAACTGTTCCGTCAAATGTAATGCCTCGAATACTCTCTTTATGACAACTAAAGAGCCGCCATAATCAGCATAGGCTAATATCTTGATTCCACATTAAGCTAAATAAAGCCAGAATAACTGCATTATAATTAATTTTCAGACAATTGTCTCAGGATACAGGATAAATAACAAAGGCGAGAATGAAAAATCTTGGCGGGCAGCTTATTTTAGTAGAATATGTTTGGTTACCTCCTAGTTATATGACTCCTTACGGTGTGCCCTTGAGCAAATAATCGTCAATATTTGCATGCTCCAATATCGCGAAAAAAATTCTTATCAAACGTTTTCTCAAGATCGATCTGAATTAGACCTACTTGGTCAGCCAATACCGAGCGTGCAATATGGATCTGCGTTTGGGTACTGCGGCCTCTAATACAGCGTACATTGCAAAATTCTGTTATGTTTGCGGCTGCTACCTGAATACGGGCACAAAGAACCTTAGCAAAACGTTTGATAGCATTACAGAGGGAAGACGGGCGATACCCTTCCACATTCGCTGGCCACGAATGGTCGTTCGGTACTAGACGTCTTAGAGGGGCACTTATAGCACTCATTGTGTTGGTACGACTTCCTGACGTGTGCATAGGATGTGTACGGATATTACAGTAGCCATAAGTTGAAGGATTTGAATAATTAAATAAAGTAATAGCTTGAAATGAAAAAGCGATGTTAAAAAGGCTATTGTGTGCTCTTTGCCCTTAAGGGGAAGCTTACGCCCCATCCAAATTTTTATGCTTTAAAAGCTATGCCGGGATTTTTGTGGCGCATAATTTAGATTTGATTCTGAGGGGAACGAATATTAGTTAAGCGCTTGAAGACGGATGAAAAATAATAGTTATGCAAAGATACATATTGGCGTGCAGCTGTTCGCTTAACTTTTCTAAGAGATGGTAATCCTAAAGTGTATTTTACTTGCTGAAGGCGCGCAGGCACATGAAAATCATTAAAGAAGGTGATAATGGTTTCTTAAAATAGGAAAGAAGGGAATATCGCGAAGGCTGCTATTATTAAGAGCGAAGAAGGAGATATTTTGTAGAAGAAACTTACTGATTGATTGAACGCCCTTTATTGAATAGGAAGGCTCATGGCCATGGATGGGGGTAAAGGGGAGTAGGCAGAATCTTCATTGTTTGCTAAGGCCGTCACTCAAATCATATTGCTCTGACCAGGCCACTAAGGGAGCCATACTTGACAAATATCATTTTTGTGTTAGCATCAGTTTCTAGAAGGGAACGGTAGTCCAGGCGGTAGGGTTCGATCTCAGAGCGTCCAGTAGAAAAAGCAGGGCAATCCCAGAGCAGATGAGATATGCCGCCGCACGTTAGAGTCGTACAGTGGGGGCACGTAATCATTTCCTCTGTATACTGACGCCAGCGGGCCATAATACGTGGCGTGTAAGCCCCATGGGCGAAAAAGGACAAGTTTGAACGGTTGTTCTCTGTATTCACTTTCAAGAAGTCATTGGATGTACATTTACTTTTACGGCATTCTCAACTTTCCAAAGTTGAGAATAAATATTTTCTTCCCATAATAACCAATATTAGATATTTACTTCCGCGTTTTCGTGTTCATCGCGGACACATCCTGAAGTCGAAAACTACCTTGTCATTCCTGGGAACCTGTGCCTTTATTGCTAGTGTTGTAAATGTTCAGAGAGACCTCCTTCAACGTGTCATGCCGTAATTGTGTTGTTTGTTTGCATAGACCGCAAGGAACTGAGACAGTAAGTAGAACCAGTTCGTCACTGATAATTGATTCGGCGGACCGAGAATGAACTCTAATGTTGGTGAACTGCACGCAGTTCATAACATGCGGTGAGCCGTAGCGTGATGTTTACTTGTTCCCGGCTAGGTGCGAGAAAGCAAATAATTTGCACCCGATGCCTTTATGTACTGACTATTTAAAGGCAAAAAAAAAAGAAGATAAACTTGAGATACCAAGAAAAAGTGCGCTTTGCTCCGTTGCCTTCTCTTTCTTGCTTTGTGTGCTTTAAAAATTTGCATTGAACACCTAAAAATTCACCAAACGGGAAGCCCTCGTATGTATCGATTAATCGACGGGTCTTCTAAGCGAGTACACTGCAGCATCAAAATACTCTTTTTCTCTTACCCAAATGTGAGACGAAATTAGAAATGGTTCCTAATATGGAATGTAAAGCTGCGTGTAGAGGATTATGAAGTTTGCGAGGATGAGGTAGCCACATCAAGCACAAGCTTCGATTTCTTGGAGGTATATGGGAGAGGCCTCCGCCCTGCTGTGGGCGTAGTTAGGCTGATGGAGATTACGTAACAAAATATTTAAAATATGCCTCCGCAGCTTAGATGCCACAAGTCGGAATTTTTTTCCGAAATAGTAAAGGTGGAAGCATGGAACCACAAGTGTTTGCGTAATCGCCAGCGCCTATCAGCATGCTGTGCAACTACTGTGGCGCTGCACACAAGATATGAGGAATTTCTGCTGCTCTTTGGACCTCCAGAATTTTCCAATAAAGCGGAATGTTAGTGTAAGGCATTTCGATTCATCTTGCCTGCGGAATATGGTAAGCACGCCCGGCGGCAGGGCGCAGGAAAAACAGCCACCAGCGTATTGGTCGCTCGACCAGTTGTACTCGAGGTAGTGCACCGGCTGCGAGATATAAATTCAATAAATCCATGCGCCAATCAATCAAGCAATAATTGGGCAAGCCAATAAACAAATAAGCAAATCGATTCATCAATCATTCAATGGAGCAATCAATTTGGTTAACTAACAAGCCGCAAAGGGATTGTATTAAATCAATATTACAGGAGATTTAACGTCCCGAAGTGACATAAGCAATGAGACACACCTTTAGAGGAGGATTCTGCAATATTTTCAACCACCTTGAGGATATTTAATGTGCACTGGAATCACACAGCACACAGGCGAACTTTGCATTTCGCCTTCAGCTGAACCCAGCCTGCTCGGCCGGGTGCGAAACCATTTAATTCTCCTCATCAGACGTCCGCTCCAACCAGTATAACCAATGATCCAATCAACTGAACGAATAATACGTCGCTTGAATGATTATTTAGTCACTGAATCAAATAAAGATCACTATTTGTCAATAAATTTATGTGCATCATTCATTTCGTGGTCGCTCAAAATACATCCCCTCGAGCGACGAAAATATCCAGCTTTTCTTACCTGAGTTCTCTTATGGTATTAGTTGTTGGGTCACTGTCTTGACTGGGTAAAAAAAAGCAGTATAGGCACTGGCCGCATATGGCCAGAAAATGTTCACAGAATGCACCTTTTCAGAATTATCCTTCTGACGCAGCCACTGGACGGCGGCAGCAGCGTTCCTATTGGCGGATTTTGCAGAAGCAGCTTACTGTGCGTGGGCGGGACAGACCAGATGCATATTGCCGCAGTTAAATTGTAAACAATTAAACGAATTATAGTCAGCCTTTCTTCACGCATAACCTCTGAAAATGCCAGTGGAACCTAGAGACTTCACAGGACACAGTGGTACTTTGTTTTGCGCTTTGAAAGTGCCCTGGAGACAAGGGCACAGCACTTGCAGTATATTAGCCTGAGCGGATATGGGACGTTAAATTTTGCGGAGCAAACTAAACTTAGACTATCTAATTTTTCCGAAAGAGTTCACGTTAGCGCGATCTTAACAAAATGTATGACGGCAGTGGACTACCGAATAATTATAAAGGCCTGATATAGTTAACAATCTACTGCAACATTCGTTTTTTTTTTCTCCATTAATTACCATGTCTTCAATAATGTTTGCAGCCTGTCTAGCTTCAATAATGTTTGGAACCTGTCTAGTTTCGCAAAGTATCTCTTCAGAGCCGGCTATATAGTGAAGCTTCAAGTAATAGCCTGTGGACATTTTCTTTCATAGCGAGGGGGATTTCACCAGGCACGTTTCGTACGTAAAGAGCTTCTTTCGTGCGCAGTGCTTCCGCGTATGCCATCACGATCCGCTGCTTGCGCTCCTCCGGGTCCAGGCTCACCAGTTTCTTGGCTTTGCTCGCGTTAAGAAACCTGCAATACAAAATATCTTGTTAGCGTTGCTGCACATTTTATTGCGTTTACGTTCATGCATCCAAGTACTGTGACAACAATAGACAAAAAATAACGCATCAGCGAAAACATCATCGAAATACTTCCATCACAAACGACATACATAATATCTCCCTGTAGCAATGGTAGTCGGCCTAAGTGTCAGGAAAAGAAAATTAGTATGCAGAGCAAAGGTATACTCTCCTGGAAGCAAAACGTTAAAAGAAATTTCAATGATAATAGTACTCTTGGAATAAAAAGGAAACACAGGTTGCCTCTTGTGCTCATTTTACAGGTCGGAGCGAAAAAATGAAGTACAGGCAGGGCATTTGAAGCAATTGATTCGCTTAAATGTCATTTTGCATTACATGGACATCCTTTTCCCCTTTTCAAAGACGAAAACCTAGTTTTCGTGCGTACAAGGGACACGTGATTGAAATGGCTTAAAATGGCTCGAGAAAAAGGCAGTGTCGTCGCTTGTCCAGCGTTTGTCATGCCGGAACGTACTGTTTTGAAAAAAAAAAAAAAACAAAAAAAAAAACACACACACACACACACAGTCATAGCTGTTGATGTGATTCCCGCTCTTTTTGATACTTGGATAGTATCTATTAGGCAAACTTCAATCAATCCCTGGAAAGCGGCATTTATAACCGCGATAAAGTTAAAGGTCTTGTGTGGCAGAAAAGCCGGCGTCGGCATTGTGGTTGTAATGCGAAAAACAGAAGGAAATAAATAAACAATCAAAATTTTGTGGAAACCCACAGAGTCGAACACAGTTTCTTCGCAGTGCGCGTCGAGCGAACACGGAACTGCTCCGCCACAGAACCTTTTTTCTTTTATTTATTACCAGCCCTTGACAGGCATCAAAATGCATTACAAAAAATAATAAAAGTTGCCTATGAGTATGACTCTGTCACACTAAAATTCTCTAAGCCCAACCTAGGGCTCTAACTTTGGTGACCAGCTGGGGCACATGTTTAAGATTTCAATACCTCAATAAACTTGTGAATACTTTCACGAAAGGACATGCGTGCAGGAAGCTCATCCATATCACAGCGATACCCGGCCATTCAGGAGCGCCATATACGATGGAGGTCCACGAGCATATCTAAATCAACCATCTTCTTTACCTGAAGACAAAAATCTAATTCCATATGATGTGACCGGTAACCCTTTTTTTAACAGTCCTTTGCAGCATGTCCAAAAATGCGATGTAGCTTCTGTACGTTTTTACGCGTGTAGTGCAGCGCTATAGCAGCACATACCCTAGCTTGCTTATGAAAAAAAAAAAAAAAATGTTAGTGTTGCTTTGGCAAACATAGACATTTGCGCTGTTTTTCATTTCCATTTATCAGCTTTTTCCTTTGTTGCTTGGGCCTCCGTTTTCCGTGTTACGGTAGAATTCCAGAGGGACACTTGGGCACTTTACAGGGGTTGTATTCTATATTACATTAGCGAATCTCCTGGGGGGAATGGCCATTCCCCGGGCCAAAATCCCTTGCACTTTACCCAGTTCCCCAAACTTCCAGTAATCTCACTGAAGCGCTTTACCGCATCCACTGTCCTGCAAATGCTATCTTGATTTATACAGAAAACCGCTACATCATCTGCACAATGAAGCAGCTTTTCTTCTGCAGCCTATAAACAAAAGTTGTGAATTGCATCTTTCCTTGTTATGCTTAAACACAAAGTTTCTACATAGATACAAAGCAAATGAGTACTAAGGAGACACCCTGGCGAGCCGAATATCTCACGCTAATGAGGATCCTAGAGATTTGCTCACTATTAACCTGGTAGGGCAGTTACGGTAAGCCAGAGCCCCCACCCTCTCTTCCCCCCTCTCTTCCCCCCCCCCCCCCCTCTACAATAATAGAACCAACGTTAATGTAATCCAAAAAACTGCGACCAGGGCACTTGTTGCGTCACAAGACACAAGCACGCACCTAGCCTTGTGAAGATTTTCTAGAATGATGTGGCCCTTACTCCCGCATGTTTGATCAACACCGACTATATCGTGTATTACCGTCGGCAGTCTTGCTGCAAGCACCTTCATGTAAATTTTGTAAGCGATGTTTGTTAGTGCGATGTGCCTGTGGGATGGCACTGGTCTGAGTTTTTGTATTTCATCTGTTTTCGGTATAAGCACCATGCGAGGCAGTACGTATGACGCTGGCGGCGCACACAACTCATAGGCTTCTTTGAAAAGCCGCGCTCATGCCAACCGGGCCCGGCGACTAGCTTTCCCGAATTTAAGTTATCAACAGCCCTTCCTCCTCTTGCTCATTAATTGGCTGCTAGCTTCTCGCCGAATATGATAGACCTAATGTATGCATACCTATATGACTGTCAGATAATATTCAGGTGCGTAATTAGAAAGAAACTAATTACGTAAAGAATAGTTAAGCTAGTAGCAAATAACATTTACGCTTTGCTTACCTGCGATGCAGCGCTCACTGGAAAATTCCATCGATCGTACGGCGCTGCCGCAGTAGATGGCGCGAGCTGCCGCTCGATTCAAAGCCTTATACATCCGTCCATCGTCTTCAATGCATTGGAGTTTAAAAGCTATCGCGTTCAACTCTTGAACGCAAAGCTTAAGTCTCTTCCAACTTTTTTTAAATACTTTTCTGTCAAGCCTACAAGATATACACCTATTATTATTTTCGGCATGTTAAAACGTTTCGTTCGGTTTAACGAATTCAAAGCGGCTCAGGCTATTAGAGACGCCGTAGTGGAGAACTAAGGAAATTTCGCCTACCTGGGGTTCTTCAACGAGCACTGAAACCTGACAGCCAACAGGCAATTTGCTTTTGGCCTCCATCGAAAAGCGGCTGCCGCGGCCGGGTTTCGATTCGGCGTCCTTGGCCTCAGTATTAGACTGTTGAAAAGTTATGAAGAAGTGGATGCTCTCTTCGTTCGGTGTGTTAGACTTCGCGGACACAGGAGGAAAACGGTCGTAAGTTTCCGACTGAGAAGGTAAAGTTTCTGGTGTTTTTAAATAATGATGATTCGTATTGCTCTCCATGTTGCAGCAATAATATTGTTTGCTTTGGAAGCTAATCCAATATACTAAACAGGAGGGGGGAGGGAGTTCTCTTAAAGGCGGCTGTCATTAGTGACCCTCCTTGGCGTGCTTCGCCGCTTTTGTAATCATAAACCCCCTATTTTATGACTTTGATATCTCGCAAATATTCTTGAACCGCGGTAGCATGCCTGACTAGGAAGGCAAGTGTCCTGGAGGATTTGATTACTCTGGCCTTTCCATCTCTATTAAGAAGCCCGAGTTGGCAGCGTCTACCAAATCATTCATGTCACAGGGTGTGAGTGACTTCCCACCATCCTACGACCATCAAGTGCTCGGTCGTGTCAGGTACAAGCTCAAGGTGTCAGAGCCTGGCCTTTGATGTTTCGCTCCCAAGGACGATACTGGGTTTTCTCCAGAACGGAGCCTTTAATGCTGTCGTGTTAAAACTTTTCGCAGCGAACTGTTAGTTATGAAATATTCATCGCTGACTTGTTTTTTATAGTTTTATTTTGAAACTGCACAGGGCTAAGGAAGTTCCGCTAACTGTACTAAGGCTACGTCAAGGCCGGACGTACTCCTTACGAAAGCGATGATAGGCACTATAGCTTTACTGCCTCTCACACAATCGACGGCGAGCGCTTGCGATATTTCACAGCGTTTTTGTGCAGGCTCACCGTCCTGACGGTTATACTGCCTTGCTAAAGCGACCGATAACACGCTGGCAATCTTAAGGCAATGAAATCTGATAAGCGCGCTGCCCGCAGTAACGGCGACAATGCAGGTCGAGCATCTGCTATCTTTCGCAGTTTCAGTTAGCTGCGAGACCCTGGAGGTGCGAAGTGGTGTGCCTGTTTTGTCACAAGCTCGTCACGTCTGGGCGCATTATCGCGGGCCGAACCTGTGGCGCTTTTTGAACTCTCCAGTTTCAAATAGGAAAAGCTGAGAATTCGTCAATGCTTGTCCATTTACTGTACTCCCATTTACTGTACTCAAGCAAGTTCAATTAATGAAATAGTTTCTAATCAACAGAGCATTTAGGGACGCAAAATGAAGATGTGGTTTTGGTTTGATTTTTGAGGTTTAACGTGCCAAAGCGATGCAGGCTATGAGAGACGGCCTGCTGAAGGGCTCCGGAGATTTGAGCCGTGCACCTGGGGCTCTTTAACGTGTACTCACATCACACAGCGCACAGACGCCTTGCTTTTCTCCTACTTTTTGATCCCGCATCTTTGGTTTGAGCAGTCTAACACCCTAACTGCTGAGCAACCGAGGTGAATTGCGAAATGAAGAGTAAATTAACATGTCTGAAGGTGAATGTTATCAATGTATATTCAGAATACCGTGGCTCCTATTTCCTTATGCTACGTTTCCCGAGCTCAAAACACAGGACGTCCTCAGCATCCACATGCCGACCATCATTGCTTTTTTTTTTTTTTTTTCAATGCTTGAAGATGTTAAAAATTTGCTGCATATAAAATGAATTTTATTCACATCTTCCATTTTTCTGCAACGTGTCCAACACAGTGGGAAGCTGCAGGAATAGTTGGTGACTATTTGTAGAATACAGGACGCTGACAAACGATAGCCCAGTTGCGATGATGACATAGGCACACTGAACGACAGACTAATGGCCCCTATAGTCGAATGAATTAGTTGGCGTGATACTGTCTTTATATTTGGGTTATCCGTTTCGCGCACTTGTTTCTGTGAACGTTGCAAATGTTTTCCAATCATATGCCGTTAGCAGATGTTAACAAAATCAGCTTTGGCTCGCTGTTGAGCCCATGCGCTCCGTGAAATAAGGCTCCTGAATGACTTCGAGTGTAATGAAATTCTTCTGTTATATAATAAAAATTTCACTTGGTTTTCGCCGTGTACTGGGCTCATTATTAAAAACGGTAGTACTAAAGCAAACTTTTGAGGATGTAATAATGCGAAGAATTTGCATACCCAACAATGCAAGGGTACTCTCCATCAGGCTTGGTACTGTCCAATGTGTCCACCACTATGCTCTCATCACCGACCATGAAGACCATGGCGCCGGAATAACCTAGTTCAGTCAACAGGGCGAGAAGTGAACAGATGTCTGACTGATTCACCAACTTGGAGACATCAATAACAACGATAGCTTGCAGACATCAATGACATCTTTCTGTCGTTTTAAAATTACAAAAGTGTTGCTGAATGCCTCATGAAACATAATATTAAAAAAATAAGACTATTTTTCGAAAAATAGTAGTTCTAAACATGAAAACTGCGTCTCATCAAGCCTGAATTGCAGCCACTCACATACTGGAATTGGATTAGCCTGCAGCGCCCGCAATGGAAATTAGGGGACGAGAATTTTAATACACACCACATATGACGTGTAGTGTGGCTGTCGTATAAGGCAGCATTCCAGTTCCACAGGATGCGCCAGGCCTACTCAAAAGATAAGTTAAAAACAAATTTATTCATTTTAATTTTAGAGAATGAACTACAAAGGTGCAGTCGGACTGAAAGTTTCGTTTTGTAAAAGCTACGAATATTAAATTATAAGAGGCTGAATCAGAAAACGCAGTAACTGTCACTGTGGCTTTCTGTAAATATATGAATGTTCAAGGAGATACCAGGAAAAGGAGTCGACTGAGCTCGTGTAATGAGGTAAATGGAGTAGAAATCAGGGAGTCGCGCTTTTTGGTTTATATGAAAAAACTGTCAGTCAGCAGTGGCACGCAATATTTGGTACGTACAGTCGTGACCAAAAGTGGTGTACAACAAGGAGGGAATGCGGCAGAGCTCGGGGATACTACACTGCAATACCATAGCAACAGCTATCTGTGATAGTGACAATCGTGGCGGTGCCCCATTTTGTCGACATGAATATGTCACTGTCACTATTCGTATCGCTGTTGCTAGGTGGCGATATGTTGCAGTTTTCCCGAGCTCCGTCATCGCCAGCGTGTCGTATACCATTTTTGCTCACGAATGTAAATACCCCAATATTTGCGTATAAATTTCAAAGCCTAACCGTGTGAACATAAGGCCTGAGCTTCACGTTGCCAATCTGGCCACCTCGTAAAGGAAGGGTGTGTTTGATGGTTTGAAAAGGTCGGCTTAGTTTCGTATAGTCAACGAAAATACGGCCTAGTAGTTATTACGCACATAGCGTTAAACATCCTTGAGAATTGCTTATTTGTTTCTGCGCACTACAAATCGCAGCCAGTAGTCAAGCGAATTGACAGATATTTTTTTAATTTTTACTATTTAACGCCACCGGGTAATTTCATCGAAATTTTGAGATTTACTGCTGCATTTTATTTGGTTAGTATAAATTCTGTTTTGAAAGAATTCCTGACAAAGTCAATGCAAAAGATTGCTTCATGTGAAATGCTCTTTCGCGCTGAATGTGAAAACGTAAATGTTGGGTTCCTCTGGCCCCCTTGCGCACTATGCATTTGCTCCAAGATTCAGAAAAGGTCTAAAAATGCCTTTTTATGGTGGTTCGGTGGCTATGACAATCGGCTGTTGATCGCAAGCTCAAGGAATTCAATTCCCGCCGCTGTGGCGGTATTTCAATGGAGGTTAAACATAAAAACATTGCCGGACGATCAGATATTTGCTGCAAAAGCATTCTGATTTTCTTTCGATAAATTATTTTTCCGTTTTTACTCTAATAGAGGTTTATTCTGGAAGCCGAAGCTTTTACACACGCAACAAAATTGTTTTCGGAAAACGTGAAGGTGGGTGGTGCTTGTGGAGCACATTTGCACCGCGTATCTGAACTACATTTGTTTGTTTTTCCTTTTTTATTTCGTTCCGCTGCCTCAAGATATTCCGCTGGTATATGCCGCAATGTATATTTCCTGGGCAACAATGGAGCTCGGAGAAATGCCTGCAAAATAAGAAAAATACAAAAGCCGGAAAGGCTATATACTCTGAGCAGGTAGCAAAATAAGTTTGGGGATTTCAGAAATTTCTCAGGCTGGTTTATCTTCTACCGATAGTAAGCGAACCACGGGCTTTTGTATCGGTGTAAAACAAGGAGAGAAGATTATCCACCAGCTAAACTACCTCAACGTCTTGTCGCGAGCTTCTTGAAGATAAAGAACAAAAAAAGCTTCCACTATATGTTGTTCTTACGCGAGGGCATTAACACCCACATGTCGAAAAAATTATAGGGACAATTAAGATCCGCCTTTAAGCTCATGAGGCGATAGCGTAGGCGAGCACCCGGCATAAAAAAAAAAAAAAAAAAAACCCGCTTTAACCAAGCCGTATGAACATGCCTCCGTAGTCTACCTGCGGACTGCTTCAGTCAGCGCTGCACGGTTGATTCTTAATCCACGTTCCCACTTCGCATGAGCAGCAAATTGGCTGCTCCCCCCAACTTTCTGACATCGTGTGGTCCCATTAAATTGCACGAAACATCAAAGCACGTGCTCGTGATTTTTGTCCACAGTGCCGACGCGACTGTTTCTAAACTTTCAGCCTCAAACTTCGAACGCATGCCTATGGCAGGGGGTAGTTTGCAGATGACATGGCCAGGCACTGATAGGTCAAAGGTGTAATGGCTCGTCAGCGCTCATTTCTATTAAAGCGAAAGCCTTTCTTCGTCCATGGGTGGCGCGTCTGTGTAGTTTCTTAGTTCAGAAAGTGTCCGCCTGTAATAGTGGTTAATTTCCGTGTCCAAAAAATATCCGCCTGTAATACTTAACCTCTAACTAATTACTATTTAGTGATTATGCACTAATTGGTAATTATGCACTAACTGGTCATTAAGCACATTTTCGTGCAGTTTCTGTGACCAGAAAGTATCCCTCTGTAATAGAAACCGCTATTCAATTACTAACTAGCACGAATTGACAACACAGTAGCAATTGATAATAATTATTAATTACTAATTAGACCGGCTAGTAATTAGGCACAAATCACAAAACAGTTACTAATTGTCAATAAGACATTGATAACTAATTAAGCGCCTCTAAGCCTCGGTGGAGGGGATAAGATGCTAGCGTCACCATGGCCACGTAGGGGGCACAACTATCCCAAGGCGGAGAGGGTGAGAGACGAGCGTACCAATGGCAGCGCAGGGAGTGCCACTGCATGGGTGTGCTGACTCTTCAGTCAGTCCTCTTCGGACGTCGGACGCAAGATGTGCTTTTGCATTACCGCATGCATGGAGACTTAAGCGCTCCCTAGAATTTTTGTCGCTCAGTAAAGTCGCCGGACGTGTGATTGCTCGGAGGGTTGTATGACGTGACGAAACCAGATGTTGTGATCGAGTTGAAAGGGTTGTGCCCAGGCGGCCAACTCCTCTCATATGAGATAGGAGATTGAACCCAAGGGACACTTCCAGCCCCCCTTTGCCGCCTCGAAAAACCCCGAGCACGCCTATGGGAGGTGGAGTGTCCACATCTCTGAAGGCTGTGGTGATTCCATTGAGCTCGAATCCTTTATCCTAAATGATGCCGAAGGCTAAATAACATCCCATGTGGTCGAGATCACGTAAACAAATTGTCCCCACATGATAAATATTTCGGAAACGAGAAATAATGTATCCTTCACTTTTTAGATAGATGGTGATAAAATAATTTAGCTTGCTGTAGAAAAGTAACGCTTTCACGTATACGCATTATCCGCATTCATCATTCGTGATTTTTTTTTTTTTTTCAAACAGGAATATTTACTTAGCGCCGTTATATGCATGCCCTCGCAGTTTTGTGTTCGTCGCATGGAGAGATTTCTGGACCGTATATGCTTATAATATTTCGGTTTCTAGATTCTTGCCGTGTACGATTGGTGCCCAAAGGATTGTATCGTTTTCGTTTTGCATTGGGTAATGTAAAGGGAGCGAAAAGCTTTTGAAAAGTGCTTCATTTTCGAAATTCTTCATAAGCTGCTCGACTAAGCTGGCTTCATAAGCTGGTTCGACCGAATGTGCTAGTATCGTAAGACGAACACTATGCGCAACCTGGTGAGCGAGCATTCCTTCAAGCACAAACATTACCAGACTAACTTCGATCTTTCGCATCTGCTTGTGCTGCCGTTCTCGCTCACCCAGTCTTCTCCAGAATGCGTGCTTGTAGAATACGAAGCACTTCCAGACGGAGCCCATTGGCATACGCTGCATGAGCTGGTTCTTAAGGGCGGGCAGTTCCGGACAGTAGTGAATCTTCATCTGCACCGCCGGGGGCAACGCCAGGATTGCGTGGGTTCCCTGAGAAAATTCGATTTGTTTTAATCCGTATACAGAAGGTAACGCTTCGCTGTTTCGCAGGACAACAAACACGAGCTGTTTTACAATACCAACAGGCCGCGTTAATTTTAACATTTCGCTAAGAGCACGCGCTAAGATATGCAGGCAGAAAACCTGCGAATGAGAAATAAATCTCGATTAATCTAGCATCCAGGCTCTTGCATACTATTGGTAGCTTTTACCGATTGTGTAGGCAGAGAAAGGCTGAAATAATTAATCCGACAGCGCATTTCTGCTGCGTGGAAGCAGACGTGACCTCTAAATGTAACCAAGGTTATAGAACATGCGGTTGCCCCGCCGGGG
>NC_139349.1:14924370-15006870 GCF_055883805.1 Amblyomma maculatum | reverse complement strand
TGGACACTTGTATGATAACATGAGTGTGGCGAAAATATTAGAAACGGGGGCATAATTAGGGAGAGAATTTGTACTTATTTTACGCAGCATGATTTTGAAAAGTTACCTTGTATTCGCATCCATCAATAGTACGGGCGACAATTGCCGAGCATTCTTGTTTCAGGCCGACAACCGGGCTTTCAAGCTTTATTTCACCTGCGGGTGACAGTATTAGAATTTACACCACTACAGTTTTGTAGCAGAGGGAAAGTCGGCGACACCAACGCCATTTCTGCGCTATTAGACACTTAAGCACTGTGACGTATATGGCGGAAATGGGAAACCTGCATGTAATGTTTGGTTTATGAAAAAAAAAAAAAACGTTGCACTAGGGGCACCATTATTACTTGCACATTTTGCTGCAAAGAGTTCAACACTGGAAGAACCAAACAAAAAACTATTGAGGGCCACCTCGGTTCCTGCTTTAAGAATTTGACGCGACAATGTTAATGACTGCCGTTTGCGGCTTCTCTCGCGAATTCTCGTTTGCATAAACTCACCCCTGACCGACATGCGTCTTGCTTAATAACTAATACTTTAATTTGCGCCTCTATTATCTAACGCATACTCGTTCGCGTATAGTATCTAGCTAGCACATTGTGTGAAAGCCCATCCGGCAGATACATACAAATAAAATAGCACTTACGCAATATGTTGACAAAACTTCCCTTCTTGGAGGGGGTGGGGAAGGAGGTATAACCCTCCAACTTTGCTTTTAAGGACAGGACCCGATAGCATTATTGGCTACGTGTTCCTTGCTAGTCACCTAATTACTAATATTTGATTAGCTCTCCTATCATGCCTCACATGATAGGAGGTATGAAGCCCGGCTTTTATCATGCCGTACGAACGTGCTTCCGTGACCTTGGTGCAGCGTGTGGAACTTGGAATACGAAGGTCTAAGATGGCTAGATTCCGATCTCAGCCTCCCATCTCAAAGGCGAAGCCAGAGTTGACAGCGCCTGTAAGCTGCGCCATGCCATGTGGTGTCGGGACGTCACATAACCCGACAGGTCAGTGACCGATCGTTTCACCTGCCACGTACCACCTGCCAAATGTCATGCCAGTGATTTTTCGCTCACAACGCCGACAAAGCCGAAGCTGACAACGCCGGTGCCGGGTTTTCTGAGGAACGGGGACATTAGCTCAGCCGCGTTAAAAACAACAACCTGCACTGTGTGCGCCGTGTGTGTTGTCAAAGCGGCGAGAAAATTTAGTTTTCTTCAAGGCTAATGTGCCTATCTTTAGACGATGGTGCGAAAGAGGGTATCGAAAAAGTTGACATACACTCAGGCGCGCCCCCTCGTACGCACACACACGCACCTCAATTCAGCAATGTTTGACCTAAACACTATTGAAATGGATTCACATGAGCCATTGCAGGATCAAGCGTGAACTGCCCGTATGCGACCCGGGGACAGCGTTACGGCTGTAGTTCAACAGCAACCCTAGTGGCACCAGCGTTGGTACGAGGGGAACGCCAGATATGGTCGAAAAGATTTGACGTCTCGTGCAGCGGCGGAATTGGAAAGTGAATTCCGCTGAAAGGAACATTTACGGGGGTCAGGTGGGAATTAAACCGGCACCCTTGAACGGGAGTCGTGACGCACGTTAGCGCTAGGCCACGAAGGCTTGACAGTACGGCTTGGTTAAAGCGGGACTTTTTATCTATATCGGGTGGCCTTCCACATAATACGGTATCTTGCGACTGTATGCTGAAGGGTATATTCTAGATTATTGATGCAATATTCGAGTAGCAAATCGCAACCACTCAGCAATTCACCAAATTGCAAGAGATTCGAGCCAACAACAAATTATCTTTGGTGTGCTTGAAAGCGCCATCTAGCAATCGTGCGGCAAAATGGTTTGGTTTATGGGGTCTAACGTTCCGAAGTGACTCCAACTAGGAGAGAAGCGATAGTGGCGGGCTCCGAAAATTTCGACTGCCGGGGTTCTCAAACATGCATTGACATCGCACAGCATACGAGCGCATTGCTTTTCGCCTCCATCGAAAAGCGGCCGTCGCAGGCGGGATTCGATCCCGCATACTTGAGCACAGCAGCCAAGCGCCCTTAACAATTGCAACATCGCGGCGGGGCGTGCGGCGAAACGCCAAACGACGACGAGTTGATATAATATATTAAATTTTAACTGGGACATGTAGCCGCGCATTGCGACTGCATGTTGGTGAGAAAGGAGCGTATGAAGGATCCGCAAAAGGAGCCGCTGACGGGAACCGAAAAAGTTGTGACGTCATAGCCTTGGAGGTTGAGATTAACTTTACGCCCCCTTTTTTTATGTTTCTCCGTGTGCGACTGGAAAGTTGCCCTGATATACTGTATGTACTATACTTGCCTCCGCATGCTGATATCGTGACCTCAGTTATTTCGTGCGTAAGCTGATCCGGATGCTTGCTAATTATGGCACGCTCCTCGAAAAAGGATGGGCAACCACACAGGTTATCGACTAGAGAGAGTATAGCGCTCTGTTGATTAAGCCAAAGTTGTGCCGGGAGACGGTATATCGAGATTATAGCAAATGGCGAGGATCCAAAGAACCAGCTGCAGCGTACTACCATTGCACCAATTCATTAAGGTAAACTTACAGGCTCGTAGGCGGGCTGCCGAAAACAGTTGCTTCTTGTCATCAGACATTATTCTAACAGCGTTCAACTTCCAGTTCCACGACAAATCCGTCGTCGGTGGGACGACAGTTCCAACTGGCTAAGAGAGTCTGTGACGCCACACCTCTTGCAGCGATTGTGGTTAAACCTTGCTTCATGGGTCACCTGGGATCTTACGTGCAGTGACGTTACACTGGAAGTGTACTGTAACCTTTAAGGAAATAGATAAATTAATTGCTACAGACTTAAAATGGGTTAATTAGCGGAGAGTGTAGATCGAAGTAGGATCCCCTGAGTCAAGCAGTGAACGCGAGACATCTGCAACATCCAGGCACAGTCTTTGTCAAAAGTTTAAAGCCCAAGGCGTTTGCTTCTGAGCCACATCATGTGACTCCTTATGAATTCCGAGGGATCAAAATCTCCTGAACGTAAGTTGGCCTACCATTACCAATGGAAAGGACTTTCATGAATGCTAAACGAGTTCCACTACGCGGATCAGAAGCAGACCACGATAAAGGCTGCATATGCGTACAGCGCTTAGTGATAAAAAGAGCCAATGGGGTAGCGCTAAGGTGTTTCGTGCAAAGGGAGTTTTATATGCTACCGCCTTCAGTTCTCATTCAATGTTCTCAGTACGTCTTCAAAAATTTTGTTTGTGAACTCCATAATGTGGATTTTATAACTGCATGCTTCTGGGCTTTGTCCTTGTACTGCTGATGCGATGACTTGGAACGAACACTGTCTTTTTTCCTCGCTTTTCACTTTCGCATTCCGAGCTTGCAAACAGCTTAATTTAATATGCGCTTATAAGTGTACTTCTAAGTGCAATGTTCTTCACCGCCAGCCGCGCTGCGCAAGCGTAATTATTCGCTCAATCCGTCCACGAAAATGTTATTACAGAGTATTTGTTGTAGAAAGATACTAAGGAGATGTGAAATCTTCTCACGTAGACTTATTCGTGTATACAGAATGAACTTTAAATTCCTTATCAAACTAATATGTTTTGATTGTGTTTTAGTCATCGCAAAGCGAGAAGACGTCTTCAGTAGCGCGGTGAACACACAAGTAGAGACATCAAAACTACGCACGTACCAGTGAAGAACTCCGCCATTTTTTCGCAAAGTTGACTCATGCCGCCCCTCAGCTGCCGCTCCTGGAAGAACATCAACGTCTTTCTGTGGTTTCAAAGCACTTGGTGACCAGGCTGTGCAAAACAATTTTACACCGTATAAAAATATAATGCTTTTTTCACATCATCTTTATGGCAGCTCTGGGCCATTCATGAGGCATATTATGATCAAGGGCAATGACACTGTTACGCTATCTCAATTTTTATTAATCGACGTAAATTCAGGCAATGTTATTGAACAATTACCTGTAGGCTATCAAAAAGAGTCTTCGATGGCGTGAATTTTCTTCTTTTTTTTTCTTAATTAGAACACAATATAACGCTTTGCAAATATTAAAAATGTTGCTCCCTCATTTGCAAAGTGAGTGAGTACCATCAATGTTTCCGTACAGCTAGGGCCATTGAGTAACCACTGCGAAAAAACTGCATAATGTTGAGAATAAAGACGCTTCCCTTCGCATTCCTGTTAGGTGCATTGCTACTAAGCGCCCAGAAAAAAAAATATTCGGCAAAGACACTAAAGACTGCATACACGCGATAATTCGAAAGCCTTGATGAGTCATAATTATCTGTAATGCTTGTACATAATTTACCCGTAGCTTATAGTAGTGACTTACAGTGCCTTATAAAGCTAATAGGTAATGCTACGTTGAATTGCGGATATGAGTCATGAGTGATGAATATATAAATCACTACGTTTTACCATTACTTATTGCATATGTCTTTATGTCTTCATACATAAATACTGGCACCGTGCACCGGTGTGGAGATGCCATCCTAATTTCGCGCCATTAGAAGCTGATCCTAGTGGTGCTTTGCTTGCGCATCAGATTGATTCAATGAACTGCGGCAAGTGGCTGTTGGCGTGTGGTGATATGCCTCCATTTTTAGTACACTAGCACCAGGGCCCTATTACGTGTTTGTGTCGTTTTTAGAAGTGTGTTTTTCATCTTTTCGCCCTCATTTAAGTGCTGGAAACGCTGGCACCGAAAGTGGTGGCAACCGAACTAACATCCGGTTCCGGTGTTTCCCCAATCGGATAACTCTAGGTGAATTCGAAAACGACACTTTCAGGGTTTTCATTTTGACGAGAAGTCATTTGCATGCTGTCCGACTGGCCAGGAGCGGCATAGATATAAAGCCACGCTTTAAAAGAGCTGCACGAACATGCCTGCATGGCCTCAGGGGAGCGTGTCTGACTAGGGATCGAAGTGTCATGGTGAGTTCCATTTCCATCACGAATATGGCGCCCAAGTTGACAGCTCCTGATATTCGATCGTGACATTGGTCTTCTGACGTCGCACACAGACAAAAATACCGACCGATAAATGACCGGCCATGTAATTTGCTCGCAACCACTTGTCAGAGCCATGCAGGAGTGGTGGTGGTGACGAACTATTATGGCGCCCAAAAACGGGGGACCAGTCAAAGGACCGGTTGCGCTGACTTAGAGGAGGTCGCGGCGGGGATCCGTTGGGATGTCGTGGCCTCCACCGCGCACTGAATAAGCCGGCGTTGGTCTGCTGGCTCGGAAGTACGCAGGCGGGACTCTCACGTCTCTGGGGTGTTTGAGTTGTCTGTGTTGTAGTGTGCACAAGTCTACGCCATGTGTATGAGAGTGGCCGGAGTTGAGCAGTGTTTGCATATGAGGGCTATCTGTTCCGGAAAAATCCTGCTGTATAAGAGGGGCTGTGGGAAGCTGCCAGTTTGTAGTTTGCGCCATTGGACGGCCTCGCGTCTTGTTAGACCACGGTGTGCGGGAAGATATGAGCATCTTTTGAGTCGGTAGTGTTGGAGTATGTATGAGTAAATGGTAAGTAGAGACGCGCGTGAGATATTAGTCTCAGGGGAAGCAGGGTGGCTGATCAATGCTGGGGATTTTCTTCCTACGGATGCCGCACCTGTCCCGTCTACGTCTTTGTCCTCCTCGTCCTTTTCTCGCACTATATTTTATAAAAACGTACACCAACTCGCAAAAACCAAGCTTCTGAGGTTGTAAAGCATGCGAGACATATAATATATTCGCACTGAAACACTAAATGATTCGGTGGCTGCTCTTAGCACATTGAGAGTGCCAACCTAAATGCAGACATCGACAGCCTGCACAATTTGCTCAGTAAGGTAGAAATATGCAATGCTGTAACTCTTGTGATTTACTGTTTGATGCGAGGTGTGCCAATACAATTATATGTGTGGTTGGGAGGGGGCAGGGCACTTAAGTTCCGCCGTTAACATTATGGCACGACAGCTTTAACGGCTCCTCTTCGCGTACATGCACCTTGCCATTCGCTTGTCCGTTAATCTCTTAATTTTTTGCCTCTTTATTATAGCACAGATACTTTTTAGCATACTATCCTAAGCTTTCTAATGATCTGAAAGATCACCTGATATTAGTATACAGCTTTGTTCTACCAAGCTATACGAATGTGCCTGAGTATCCTAGGTGCAGCACGTGTGATTCAGAATACGAGGGTTCTGGAAGGTTGGTCTCTCCCACACTCCCATCTAAATTGAGGAGCCCGAATTGGTAACTCCTGCCCAATCGACCAAATTCTGCCTGTGATTCACGGCCATGACATAACACGCCCATGACCACTTCAGCTGCCAGCTACCATATGCCAGAGCCATGTCCTTAATTTTTCGGTCTAGACGCCAACATCGACAACGCCGATTTGCAGGGAATGAGGCCCGTAACGCCATCGCGTAAACATATATTCACGAACAATAACCGAACCAATCTATATATACCTGATTTCCTCCAGTGACTGAGAGAATCTTCCTCACTCCACCGCACTGCTTGACCGACCACACCATCCACAGGAGCGAGCCCTCGTAGGACTCGCAAGTGGCCATGACAGCGACCAGGTATCTGCCCATTGCTCGAGCAGTTCTGCCGATAGGTAAAGATTTTGTGCCACAGGAATCGGCGGGGCTCGCAAGGGCCGGCGTGGAGCCATTTAACATGCGGAACATCTAGCAAGTCGACGCAGGGGCTCCTCCTTCAAATACGCTGTGCGCTGAGTATCGGTTTGGGTTTTTCTAGAGAAGGAACCCCCCAATCTGCCGCCTTCTTGTTCAGTGAATAAAAAACAGTGTATGCGAATGTCACGACTCAAGCTAATATGCAGAACATTAGAAAAGCCCACTGTCGGTGAGAAATACATAAAAGCATCCTCATGTATACCCGAAGGAATATTCCTTATCTGAAAGGCAAAGAACTTGCTTTTAAATTTGACGTTTACTGATACTCTCTCTTATCGACCAGAACGCCCATGCTTGGACGCTATTCTAAAATGTGCAAAAAGTGCATGTTTTAGTTCCTTTTGCAGTTTTTTGGTGGTATAAATATCTTGCTTGTGCATTGTTGTTTTCACAATGTAAACTCCATACTTCAGTGCCTAAATCCGCAATGTATGTGCTGAATAAGTAATGAGTTAATAAACCCTTTCTAATGCGTCTAGAAAAACACTGATACAATCGCCTTCCGTTATATGCTAAACATTTACACGTGAAAGCCGCTTGCAGGAGTAATAGTTATCAAGAAATACCTCGAACACCGAAAGTACCGCTAAACTCATGATTATTACCCTCCGCAGCGTGGCGACAGAGGAAACTCTCTCGTGCTCGTCCATTATCAGCGTGGCAGCCAAGTCATTCATTTTCGCACTCTTCTCATACTACAATGCGCGGCTTTGGCTTTGGTCGTTTTATTATTGTGTGAACTCGTATCTGTTTATGCAGTGCTCTGAGGTGTTCAGTAAATGTTACCGTAAATATCACGGTGCTGTTATGCGTAGCTTCTAGCTTGACAAAGCAATGTAAATTGGCCCCAGTAAAACTGTATCATTCGAACTCTAAAACGTGTGTTTAAGGTTTTACACTATCGGCGCAGTGCGTAATGCGACGACGGGAGGAGACGCAGACACGCTTCCTAGTCTTATACTCTGCACCGATGATGTCTGACCAACATGCCCCAGCGTCTGCCTTGGCTGTATACGTTCAAGGGATATCCATTGAAAATAAACGAGGCGAACTTCTGTATATTCCCCAACTTTAGTTTGTTCTGCCCTTAGTGTGTCCATGAAAGAAAGAAAAAGGATCAATAAAGAAGCTTACTGATTAAAAAACACAAACAAAAAAATCCCATTACGGTTTCGTGTTGTGCAGAAATTTCAGTTTATTTCACTGTTTCCCTCTACTCGCCGATGACACCGTAAAAGTGGCACACGAGTGCATGGATGTAAGAATGCAGAATGCACGCTGCCACATATGTTTTACTCTGCAGCCGCCCATCGCAAGCGTTCTTTTTTTCAATCGCGCTCTCGAGGCTACTCGTGTAGTTATTTGTAACACGCGCTCATGGCGGGATGTTGAAGAAATTTCTTAAATCCATGTGTTTTCACAAATATTTCATGAAACCTAAACAGGCTCCTTCTTGACACCTGTCATTATAAACGTTTCATTGCTCACCTGGTCCAGCATGTGTCTATGAGGTACTGTTCAAACGTTTGCTGGTCCCAATCTTCAGCGTGAGGTGCTTCCCAAGGAGCATCATTCGGAACCTTAGAAGAACGCAAAGGGTAAGAAAGACGCGCAATCGCTAGATAAGAAAATGCACTTGTGTGGTAGCAGGGCTTCTAACAATGATAGTTATACAGGGAATGTAAATATGGTTAGAATGGGGTAAAGTAATCATGTAGAAGGAGGAGGAGGAGGAGGAGGAGGAGGAGGAGGAGGAGGAGGAGGAGGAGGAGAAAAGGAGGGCGGAAGGCAGGGATGTTAACCAGAAAGAATCAATTCCGGTTTGGTACCCTGCACTGGGGAAGGGGAACGGGGCAATAAAGGAGATGTAGGATGTCAATAAAGGGCGTGCACGCGGTAATTTCCTGTATCTCGTGGCAAAGCACCCCGAGCTGTAATGAGCGATGCTTCAACTAGGGATCCTGCTGCATATATTGCCTGGACTCACGGACCACATCATAGCTCCTTTCGGGGACTTCATAAAATCAGCAAATCTCTTTCCATTAATTTGTTCATTTCATCATCTTTCATTACATAACGCTCATGCCCTGCGAGAATAAATACCGTTCATAAAAAAGCGTTTTGTACTGGCCATTTGACAGCCTATAATATATAAATGAAGCGATTTATCGCCATTGCTCATTCGGGTGTATAACATCAGGAAATTAAAAAGCGAGGCTTCGCTATTTGATTTAGCTGTAAACCAAGACCTAAGACACACACCTTACGGTATAAAGCGGCTACAAAGGGCAGATTATTCGAAAGCGTACACTTTCCAAACTGATCTGCTTGAATAGCTTTTCGAAGCCCACGACGTGCCTATTTCGCTCATTCTATGTTATTCGATAAATAGACTTAATAACTGCTTGGAAATTCAATCTGTAAATATGGAGGATAAAAATAGCGAGCTGTTTACTAACTGTGGTGATCATTAACAGCCTTGTGCCGGAACACGCAAACAATGCATTCAAAAGGTGATTTCGAGTTCTAATAAATAATTAAGAATGTGGCACTGCTTCTATCTGATCTTGTGCTCTGTCTTCTCCCCACCAGCCCGAAACTATGCCACTCACTTCTTTTCCCATATCGTCCAGTCTTCGAAACAGGTCGTTCACATCCATCGTCACAATGGGGTTCCAAAACATAGGAACAATGCCAGCCGAGGACGCATAACGCTGTCCCTGTGATGAAAAGATCTTATAACTTTTGGATATCATTGGGCACCTAAAGAATATGGAATCCAATTCGAAATTGACCCGCAAACAAGTAGGTTGCTTTCTGCGCTACTAGGTACTGATCTAATCAGTGAGCAAAGATAGCAATAGATTAAATGATAATTTTAATACGCACAAAGGCGTACAGAAAAAGCACCCATGCATTGCTACATGTACCGGTAAGGCGATTTCGTTTTGCAGAAGGTCAATGACTTTTAAGCCTTTTCCAATTTTGCCACTTTGAGGTAACTAAAGGAACGGACTCCTCACATTCGGAATTATAACTTTTTGCGAAGTAATTCTCTTCGCACGACGCGGGGAACACCCTGCTGCTCTCTTTCGAGGTGAGCTGTGCTTCCCCTGCTGTCCTCTTTCCCTCGGAGATATTGTGGGGAGGATGGGCGCAAGAGAAACTAGCAAAAGTCGGTGGGCGGCCTTCCTTCCCCCTCCCCTCTTGTCTCCACGGATAGCAACGGCGGCAGCGATAAAAGAGACAACGCAGCTTCACCGCAGCGAACGGAGGCTGCTAGTATCGGGGAAGCGAGAACATGTTGGGAAATCCCAATAAACAGCTTGGCCCGCTCGCTGCTTGTGCCTCGGTGACGGTGTGTCGTTCTTCGAGGCCCCGGATCTGGCCCGAGATAACGCGCCGCGCTTGGCGCTGAGAGCAGAACCCGGGACTCGAGGAACCCCAACAAATGCCAAAACAAAAAAGGGCACTGCAAAACAAGAAACTTGCGCAGCTGCCTTCAAGGTTTTTCTTAAACGGAATTTCAGGCTAGACAACAAAAATGTCTGATTTTGCAAACGTAATTGCGTTTATTTGAACGCGCATGGCTGCGCACAGGTGGATTGTCTTTGCAGCTTTTCAAGCGTAATTTCTTAGAACGTCCGGTATTTCATATACCGGTTATTTGCTTAACCATGCTTTGCATATTTTTATTCTGCAAAGGTTCAGAAACTCGCCGATGTGATCCCAGTATATGTACTGTGAAACAAGGCGAATATTATGCACCTGACGAAGCAGAACCAAATGACGAACTAAAGTCGGCTAATCAACTATTTAATTTATTTTAGGCGCCAGTTTATACTGCGAAATTGGAGACCGCCAACATCGAAGGCAAAACTAGTTTTATATTTACTAATTCGGCGTTGCGGTTCTAAAGAACAAAGATGAAAAATCAATACTTGAAATCTGACGTAGTTAGTTTTATCGTGTTACACATTTATAAATTATGTCGTTCGCAGTTTTAGTGAATAAAATACTTACTTATGGTAGAACAAGGGCGCTCGCACGGACACAAGTCCCCTTGTCGAAACGCTGGCTTGGCTTGCGATCTGAGGCTTACCCTCAACCCTTGTCCGGTTCTATTTCACACCCACCGTGTGTATCTTATAATGTATACAAACTAAGCGTAGTTTTGACAGCGGTACTATCCGCTGCAAAGCCGCTTTATAACTTTGCAATGCGAGAAAGCTAATTGAACGAACTTTCATAACAGAATTTTTGGTGGTCCGTATCTAAACAAGTATGCGTTAATAAAACTTAAAAACTGGACCTGTCTTCTACGATAAGGGCTCTTAATTTCGGCAAATAACCTTTCGCTTTGAAAGGAAGACTTAGAAAGTTTATTTTTAATAAATTGCCTTTTCTTTAAGCTTTCACGTATGCAATGTCCGCTTGTGTACAGTTCGCATGTGCAGAGTAAATTGGTGTACTTCTCAGTGTGTTTGAAGTAAAACTTTCTCAAGACAAAACATTTACTCTGCGTATCTCACAAGTGTCCAAAATGTTTTCTTCATTGCCCCAGCTGCAAAAAAAAGAAAAACGAAAACTGGTAGAAGTCTTATCCTTTAGGTGAGCGAACAGGTTTGGGCTTTTCCTTTTAGTAAAATTTTCGTTCACACATGTGACCGAGATATCGTAATAACCATGAATTTTTTTGAGACGAAGTTGTCGTCAGAGTTTCGGCAGAGTTGTTTTTGCCGATAAGAAAGACTTTCAAAAAAAGGTCCGACATCTGATCTTTCCAAAGGATCCGGTAGACAACGATACCAGCTCATTCGGTGCCTACAGTGATAGCAAATAGAAAAAGGTGTGCTGTCACAGCCTCTCTCCTACTGTATTAGTCTGACCGTTTACATATGGCGGGAATGCAGAACTGTGATCTAATTAGCATATGTACCATCATCTAGTGCAAAAACAAAATGTCGCTCACAAGGATGTTGGAAACCGAGTTTCCCTCGTCGTAAGTTTTGTATGTACTTTTCTCTAAGCCCAGATCATTAATCAGGCGAAGGAGATGATCTTGGCCGGGGCCGAAGTAGGTTGCTCCAAAATCCAAGTATCCGCTGTATACATCCTGAGAACCAGGACAAAAGCTTCAAAGCTCTGACAATGTGAGCACCTTTGGGGCCAACATCGAACTACAACTTCGAAAAGCGTGCATACAGATATAAGCAAGAAAAATTAGGTGGCACAGAAGCCTCTCCGGCTTCAAAAGACAATTGCGTCACTTTTTGAAAACCCCACCATACTGAAGGATTTAGATTATATAGACTCTAAGTAATGCATGCCAAGATTTTTTTTCTTTGCGTTAACATTGAACAGTTAACGTAGCTTGAGAAGCTCATGCTTCTCAATTCAGCGAATAACTTCAGAGTGCTTGGTGATGACGTCACGGACTTAATATTTCTAGTTTCTGTTGCCTTCGCCCACATCTTGCGGTGCGCCGCCTGATGCCGCCAAACAACACTTCTATGTCTTTGTAGCGCTACAGTCGTTCTTACTTCGTAAAATCAATTGTTTCTAAACGGGGAGTGCGCTGGCATCATGCAAACGTGCCGGCGTGGCTCAGAGCTAGCGTACCTCTATGATAGAGGTACGCAAGGGTGGACCGCAGCGGGTTAGATATCGATCTCAAAGGAGATACTCTCGTTGACCGCTCCTGCGAACTCTGTCACGTGGTTTCTTGCACCTCACTCCACCCTACCATCAATCATTGCCCGGCTGTGTCCCCTGCCAGATTCATATCCCGTCCTTTCTGGCTCGCAACGCCGATGACACCGACGCCGGGTTTTCGGGAGAACGGGAAAGTTATTGTTGCAGTCGTACTTGCATTTGTACGTACAACACATAGCATTCGCAAGGAACGCGTACTTGACAATCTCTTCTGCTGATCTTTACCGCCTAAAGTAAGGATTATACCCGTTTGATATAATAAGCGCTCAGAAAGAACTAGAGAAACATCCTTGAAAATCACCCCCAGAAGCGTGCCACAAAGTGCGCATGACGACTGCGCAGTGTGGTGGCAGTTACATTTTTTTTTTTGTCGCATGTTCCTGGGGATGCAGGCGCAAACGGCACCAAATGCTGCTCAATTATGACTACCTTGTCGAGGGAAGCAGATGACATCCGTCATTTCTTTGCATGACATTAAGGGTTGCAATTTGTAACAGGGAATGTTTTCTGAAACCTCGTCCTCACCTTGTTCGTGAAAATCCTTCCTCCGACTCGATCTCTAGCCTCCAGCAGAAGTACATCAACTCCTGCTTTCTTAAGGACGCGAGCAGCACACAGCCCTGGTAGAAGAGCGAGAAAAAGAGTGTGAGGTAGCGTGATTTCATAATATCATCTCTAAAGATAGATAGATAGATGGATTTATTGAAAGGAAAAGGCAGAAAGGTTGGCCGGAATAATTCAAATCTGGCCTGCTACTCTGCACTGGGGAAGGGGAAGGAGAGAAGAAAGAAGATTGTGATGGGTGACGATGTGGGAGAAGGCATATGAAATAGATATCTACAGGCACAGTGGCTTGTTTTACAAGCGCGAACCAAGTCTGCTGGCGCATAAAAAACGGCAAAGAGCACGCACTGCCTGGACACCCTTCCCCTTGTCCTGCCAAGCGCCCAACAGCAGTTCTTCCGACAGAGGCCTCTTGTCCAAACGCTTCAAGGAAGCGGCTAGCACACTTCTTTCGCACGCATATGCTGGGCACACCAATAATATATGGTCCACAGTCTCTGGGATGCCACAAGTTGAGCATTCCGGCGAGTCCAGATGTCCAATTAAATGTAAGTACTTGCGCGTGAAAGCCACATTTAAACGAAGTCTATGTAGCAAACATGCCTGATAGCGCGGAGTATCACGCGGAACATAAAATTTCAATGTTCGATCTAGCCTTCTTAGACGAATGTGTCGGGCGTCTGGCTGGGCCCAGTAAGCTGCTGTAGCATTCTTCATACAACTCGTAAGAAGGCAAGTTGTATCCGCTCTTGAAAAAAGCACGTCTGTTTGGAGGCCATTGATGAGTGCGGTTTTCGCTTCATCATCGGCTTGTTCATTCCCATGGAGCCCGCAGTGGGCAGGGATCCATTGAAACATTATCCTGTGGCCTTGCAGCTGGGGAGATGTTAGGAGCTCCATAATGTTTAGTGCCAGGGACTGGTAGGCAGTGTGGCGTAAGAAGGTTTCCAAAATTTGCAGTGCTGTATTTGAGTCCGTGAATATACACCATTTTTGAGGTGGTTCCCCACATATGTAGCGAATAGATTCCCGAATGGCTACAAGTTCAGCAGCGGTTTATGTAGAAGTATGTCCCAAAATGAAATGTAGAGTCGTTTTCTGAGTTGGTATGACCACTGCTGCAGCGGATGTCCGTGCTGACGCAGATCCATCGGTGTATACGTGAATATAATTAGGATATTCTGACCAGATGTGCGCCAGAGTGAGTTGTTTGAGTCCACTAATTGGCACCATTGATTTCTTTAGTATTCCGGGAACACGAAGGTGCACCAAAGGTTTATCCATCGTCCATGGTAGTTGGGCAGGACGATACGATATGGGAGGGCATATCCTGTCGGTACTTGCGACTGATGGCAGCGGAGTGCCCTTGTAAAACTGCAGTCCGGCCGCTCATTCAGAATTTTTCGTGTATATTTGCGAGCACTTACAAGACACCGTTTTCACCCACTCAGCAGCTTTAAAGTAATTTAACAGTAGTGAATTCAAAGCTACATATGAGGAGAACTCGCCGTCCTGACTCTTTGTTAGGGCGCTCGGCAACTGACCCCGAAAATTCTGGTTCAATATTAGGTTAGGCGGCCGCTATTTGCTGATTGAGAACAAAAAACGCCTGTTTATTGTGTCATGACAGTGAACTTTAAGGAGAAAAGAATTTACGGTGGGGGGGGGGGGGGGGGGGGGGGGGAGCTATATCGTATCCTTCGGGTACGGCGTCCCTCACAGCACATATATCGCTGTTTGGCGTTCAATTATGCATACCATGCACCATACCACCATAAAAAGGTGATCATGCTCTTTGTACAGCGTCCCCTCCGTCTAAGGTACTCCCACAGTGTAAAAGGCAACATGTTGCAATACGAATATATCCTTCGTTACTTCTCAAATAATGCCATGAGAATAAGTTTAAGTTCTGGGTATACAGATTATTGTCATTCTTGATCTGCTTACTAAGTATGACTAAGTAGAAACTGCACACAGTATATTAAGACAATTTGCTGGGACATTATTTGAAACATCCTACTGGTTTCTAAAGAACCAATTTAGGGCAAATTCTACGCATATTGCCAAAGCACATTTTATTATTGCATTTTGTTGAATCTTTCGTTAATCTGCTTTTCGTTTATTTGCTAATGTTCAATTTATTACTATTCCTTTCTGTTCTGTCTTTTCGGCAAACTGCATACATTTACGCGTTTTATTATAATGTATTGAACAAGACATCGCATTTTTGTACATGATAGACGTCCGTGCTTGCCTCTGTTCATAGTGGTTTCTTTTTATTATTTTGTTAATGGGAGAAGTCACTATTTATTTTCAGATGTTGAAAGTTTATTTGCATCCAGCAGTCCAACGGTACATGGAAGTGAAACTGACCGTGCTCCTCCTTTCCGCTAGAACCTGCAGAGCAGAGCCTTGCCATCGAATATCAGCTGCATCCAGGAACCGTGCCGGTCAGCGCGGAGCAGCTTGCACGTGTCTTCCTTCGCGGGGAGGATCCAGCCAACGAAGATCAAGCTTATCGGATACGTCACGGTTTCGCAGTGCTTATAAGCCGCAAGGAGCAACATCAAGGCGCAGTCCAGCGGTACACGGCAGTGGAACTGATTGTGCTTTTCTTTTCCGCTAGGTAAGAGACGAGCGACACTTTTAAAAGTTTTCTTAACATTGCTTGTCATTTGTAAAAATAGCAGCGTTAGACTGTTTATCGTGTGTGAAGGCTGTGGCGAATGAACAAGCGAGTATGAGGTGTGCAGCATGTAAAAATAGGTATCACTTTTGCAAGTGTTCTGGCGTAAAAAAAAAAAAAAATGCAACTAAGGCAAAGACAACACAATAAATCGCAATTTGGGAGCGTGAAACCTGCCGCACTAAAGAAAAAAGAGTAAATGAGACCCAAGTTTGCCATGAAAACGAGAGCATTTGCGAAGCATCGGATGTACACGTCTGTAGCGAAATCCTGATGGAGATAAAAAGCTTGGCGAAGTAGTTTCGGCTATCAAAATTGAAATGAAATCAATTGAAGCAGTCGTAAATTAGCAAAACATGAAAGCAGAATCGCTAGAGGCCAAGTTGGACGTCTCGATCAGGACCACGCAGGCTGTGGAAAAATCAGTTACACTCCTCTGGAAAAAGTACGATGAGCTTCTGCAGGGCATCGAGAATCACAAACAGTCGTTGGAAGGGCAACAAAACAGACTGACTAGCTTGAGTCTAGGATGACTGAAAAGGAAAAAGAAATAAGGAACTTCAACTAGCTGTGGACAGAACTGAACAGTATTCAAGAAGAAATAACGTAGAAATGCATGGTATCGTCGAAAATAATAATGAAGATCTAGTTGAAATTGTGCAACCTTTGGCTGAGAAGTTGGAACTTGCAGCACCACACGACGAAGACAGCAGTTCACAGGCTGCAGGCATTAGGTGAACACATACCATTGTAAAATTTACGCACATGACTAGAAGTACATGGATAGCAAAGAGGTACTTCCTGAGAAAGGACAAAGTTCTAATGAAAACGAAACGGAGAGAGTGAAGAAATTGTTTTGGAAAGCCAATATTAGCAAACGAGAAGGGTTACGAGTTCATTTGGACAAGGAATGGAAATTTCCTAATAAGAGAGAATGCAGGAGAAACTGTGATTAAAGTGGAGAGTGAGGCAGACATCATGAGGCTGACGTAATGGCAGAAACATTCACTTCTTGTAGTGAATTAGTGAAGGAAAAATATACATAGAAGAGGAGTTGAACAATGATCAAGCCTTAGGCAGAGAACTTACTGTAATACACATATATATAGAAGCACAAAGAAATACTGGGATGAGCTGCAATCATATTTAGGAATACTTTCAATGGCAACGAATTTAGTTGTTTTAAGTGAAATTAATGTTTAAGATACAGAACGTGATCTATATAATGTCAAAGACTATGAATAGTACTCTCAGTGTAGATCGGATAGGAAGAATGAGGGATTAATGTTATTCGTCAAAACTGAGCACCTTTCTGAGTGTTTAAGCTACAAACTGATGTATGTTGAGCTACTTGCTGTGACGGTAAATACTGAAGTAAATAATTATGTAGTTGTTGGAATATAGAAACCTCCACATAATAGTGTGAACGATTTTTTGGAAGAATTAAATGAACTTCTGAAGAAAATACATAATACGAAACCCATAATGTCGGGTGAATTTAATATTGATGCTACAAAAACAAACAGACCAGGTGTACAAAAATATCTTGAATTATTTGCCGGATACGGACTTAGTAATGTGATTGACGGCTATACCAGAGAGGAAAAGAAAAGTTCAAGTTTCACGCAGACTTCCATTGACCACATCCGAGTTAAATCAAAATTCATTTACCGTTATTTAGCAGAAAATGGCTGATCATCATTGCCTTAACGTATTTAAAAAAAAAAGAAGAAAAATAAGAGTCAGGGGCCGAAGCAAATGGTGAAGGATGTCAACACTGCAGTGGTGGACAGACAAATCCGAGATTACTGTTGGAGTTCATTATTGTACTTACAATACATTGAACTGTACGACAGATTTGTGGACATATAATAACCACAATTAATTATGCTAATGGAAATACTTAAACTTTGGAAAGAAAAGTATGACCTTTGGACGCGCTGTAAAAAAGGGCCAGAAAAAATTGACTTGAAAAACGAGTACAAAAACATAGGACCCAGATAACTGCAAAACTTCGCGTGGAGAAAAAGCGCTACTTTTCGATGAAATCTTTAAGTAGCAAGGGAAATTTGAAAACCTCGGGGCAGCATCTGAACCAACTAATGAGGAAAAAGAAAGGGACTTACAGTAGACGAAACTATTGCGATCAATTTCAATAAGTTCGACGGCGGTGCCCTACATTATGTACTTAATAATCATTTTATAGAGTGCGTGGAAATGCTGAGAGATACGATGCCTAAAACTATGTGTTCCAGGTTTAGCGAAGCTGAATGTGTAAACTCGGCTTTTCTGCCGCCTATGAGAACAGACGAACTTTGGCGCATAATACGCACAATGACACTTGGAAAACCTCCAGGCATAGATGGCATAAGATTACGCGATAGTCTTGTGAATTTTTCTGATTTACAGGATTTACTTCTAGTCATAAAAATGGAAAGTTTAGCACAGGAATTATACCTGAGAAACTAAATTTCTGTTATTAAGACAATGTACAAGAAGCATAAGAAAGATGAGGTCATCAATTATAGGCCTAAAGCAATTGTCCTCGTGCTCTCACACATTATGAAAAAACATGTCTATGCACGGATGACAGATTTTTGTGAAATAAACTTCTTATTCTCCAATAACCAATATGGATTAAAAAACGGCTGCACTACTACTACCTTCTGCAATGTATTGCAATCTGCGATGTATTGTAAGATTGTGTTGTAAGATTTCTGCGATGTATTGTATTCAAAAATAGATCAAAATGAAATTGTGTTAACCCTGTTTTAGAACCTCACTAAGGCATTTGAAACAACTGACTGAGATAAGTAAAACTTGAAAGAGTGGAGTTTCGTGCACCTTTCAATTCGTAGCTACGCAGCCACTTGGACAGCCACCAACAAGTATTAAAAATAAATGGGAAATGCAGCGAAATATAGACAACCGGTCAACTTTGGTACCATTGTTGTTTAATTTGTATGTCAATGACATAAGCATGGTAAAATTAAGTTCAAAAATGTATCAGTTTGCTGACTACACCGCGCTTGTCTTGACATATCCACAGATGGAATTAGCAATTAACAACATGCAAGGAGATATTCGTAGTATTATTCAATGGTTCCAAGATAATTTTATATTTGTTAATAGTTCGAAAACAAAACTGATATGCTTTCACAATCCACACAAAAAGGTAGATTTGTCAAGACCCATGGTACCGCTGCACACAAAGAGCTGCTCTAAGTGCTCATGTATTCCACTTCCTTACTTTACATCGGTTAAATAATTAGGGAATTGAATTTCCTAACACGCTCTCTTGATGCAAACATCTGGAAGTAGTCTGTAAAAAGCTAAGGGCAGTGGCTACACAGCTATATCATATAAGATCATATACGACTGTTAAACTAAGGCAAATTGTTTATAAAGCAATAGGTTAATCGGTGTTAAGATATGGGATTACTCTGGCTATTGTTCCGAAACTCTAATGAACAAGTTAACTGGCTAATAATGAAATGTGCAGAATACGTTGGCTGTGGTGTGTTGCAACCTGACACTGCTAAAGGTGCTGTTTTAGAAAGAATAAATATTTTTAGTGTCGCACAGTTACGAGACTATGTAATATATGTTAAGAACTATTATGAACCTAGATTCAAAAAATAAAAACAAAACGTTAATTCGACTTAAGCAAACATGAACGTTTCTTTACACCAAGTATTTACACACCAACTATGGAAAGACATGCGGCGAGTATTATGCCTCATTATTGTTTAATCACCTAAGCGAGGATGCGCTTAAAATAAAATCTCTCAAAAATATCAAAGATGAAATAAAAAAGTGTGTTTTGGAAAATTATATCTCTTAGACTTTGCTGAAATTTATTTGTCGGTTTGTAGTTGTCTCTTTTAACGTTTTTAACGTTTTTTATGGTTTTCCTATTGTTCACTGTATAAAAATATGCTTGTATTAATTTTCAAATGAAAGAAGTGTTCGAACACGTATGCGCATTTTTTGTTTTGTACGACGCATATGTGTTCGTTTTACCGTGAATCCCTTGCTGCCTGGGCCGCACTCAAGCAAGATTACGCTTCAGCGGCGCAGAGTATATTGCGTATGAATGAAACCGGAAAATAATATTTATTATTATTATTATTATTATTATTATTATTATTATTATTATTATTATTATTATTATTATTATTATTATTATTATTATTATTATTATTATTATTATTATTATTATTATTATTATTATTGTTATTATTATTATACCACACCAATAGTCTGGCTAGTTTCCGAAGCTGCCCCACGGTACGGTGCGGCTCAAAACACTTAGTATTAAGAGGTATCCAGCTTTTTTTTTTTTTTTTTTGGGGGGGGGGGGAGGGGGGAGGGGGTGTACTTCTCCTCAATATCCCTCGCTTCCACCACTACAATTTGCATAACCTGTTGCATGGTAAGAAATCTAGAGAATTTGGAGCACTCAGTGAGTTCATTTGTGCATGCATCGCTAGGTGGAGTGTCCGGCATGGAGCAGTGTTCCCTGACTTTTAGGGAAGAACTCAATGCACAAGAAAACGGGCAAAAACAGTATGCCAGGTACTCACCGCTGATGCCGGCTCCTATGATGATAACCGGTAGACTCTCCTTTTCTGTAGCCATCGAAACGCCTCTTCCTAGTTAGCCGCGACAGAAAATGACCTCTTCACTTTTCCGCTTTAAATGCACTCTGCCAGCACCCCGCGAAGCGCTGCAATCGTCACCGGCCGCCGTTTGTAGGACTTCAAATAGGCGCCAAGATAAGCGTGTGCCAATAAATGACAGGAAAGCTCTGCGCATCTGGTAAACCAGCAAGTCATTTGCTGACTTATTGCCTGAAAGCTTCTACCTGCAGCTGAGAATAGATGGGAGAGAGGGAGAGCGGAACAAAGTCAAGTAATCAGAACAGAATTGTACTTAGCAAGGCGATTTCTGCGATTTCGGATGGATCGTAGTAAATGCACATTCTTCCACGCAAAATAATTGTATTATGTCTCTTCCGAAAAAAAAAAAAAATCAGCAATGGGAGGAAAAAATGCAACAGTGCCAGTACCGTTTTTTTTTTTTTTTTTTTTTTTCAGGTTCTGGAAAACACCGTAATGAAACTCTTGCTTTTAACTACGATGGTAAAACTCTTCCTGATTTTCAGTTAATCAAGTGCCAGCTAGATGGGTATCCACTTGCCCCATGTAACGTGAAATTAAACAAAACAAACTTTTAACACTGCCGCCAGTGTTAGCTAAAATTGGAAAAATATTTAATACGGTATCTTTAAAGTATTGCATCATGTTCAGTTTCAAAAAGGTTAGCTCTTTAACTGCCCCTGAAATATTCCAAAATTAAAACTCGTTCGCTTGGAGTCACAGGTTGTTTGTGCAAAAACAGTTGAAAAGCTCTACTCCATTCGAGTTTTGAGTACAATTGGACTGGAATGATCTCAAAACAAAACATTTCTCTTCTCTGTGTTTAAATTTCTCCAGCTGGGCCGATCCTCTTAGGTGCAGATTTTGGCGCGAGCCATGGTATCAAATGTACTTGTTAACAGCTATGCGGTTTACACCACGGAAGTACCAGAAGACCAACCAAACAGCCTAAGATGCGTACCCTACGAAGTTCAATCGTAAATCCCACTCCGTGCGGCGGTATTATGTTGCGTAGTCAGCAAACGTCTACTATATTCTAAATAAGGGGAGAACCTTCACTTTCCGTTGACCTTGCTTAGTGTTTCCTGAGTAAAGGTACCGAAGTCCACTTCCATACCTTTATTTGCTGCCGTGAGCTGCTTTTATATTCCCTACCGCATCGTTCTCTTCTTAATGAGACAAAACAGAGCGACTGGACATACGCCATATGCTTAGCAATGCAAGCCTTGTCAATCAAACACTGATGTTGTCGTGAAAGGCGGGCTCTAGCAGGTCTGTAATTGCAGGCCGTCGCAGATGTTCATCATGGCGGAATGACATTAGCGTTCCCGCGCTGTCACTCACCTCGAAGTTTCGAGAACAGAACGTTACACTTCGATCTACTGAAGTAAAGGCTTCATCAGGGTACGAATATTTTTAATGCTTCCAGCAGTATTATCATTGTTTGTCAAGGGCACGGGATGTCATTCACCAGAGGCCGTGCTCTCAGTGCCCTTAGCGGAGAGAAACTATGTCTCTGGCGCAATGGGAAGGTTGCATCAGAGCAGCTGCCACTGCTCGTTGCTGGGAGATGCCGAGCATGTCCCGGCCGCTTGTGGCGGATCTACGCTTCTCATAATCCTGAGAGCTAGGATTTCATGATGAGCTAAATTTATGCCTAGCGAAGAGAGAGACTAAAGGCGAGACTGAGCACAAAGCTACATTTCGCTACTTAGAGCCCACCAATTTGTATTATTCAAAAAACTAATATTTAGATTATATAGCTCGCCACCTATCCAGTACAACTGTGCTACCCAGTACAACAAGAAAAAAAAAAGGGAAAGATGTGAACCCTAATGATAAAGAACGCGGCAAAAAAAAAAAAAAAAAAAAACGGCTAACATGACGCGCAACACGTTTCAAAACTGTGCAGCACAACCAGACTAACATCCTAGGTTAGTTGCCACAATTCGTTATCGGTCATTATTCTTCTTGTATGCAAATATTAATATTTTTCTACCTCAGGTAATTAGGAGAGAAATATGTTAACAGTGGGCTACACGTGATGAAAAACGCGACGATGAGGTGTTCTGGAAAGAATAAAGTAAATCTAATAAACTTGTTGTGCGTCAAAGCTCTGCTTGTCTTTTATGTTCTCTAGGATAATTCGACCGTGTTAGTGTGAAAGGACGATACCTAATGCCGCACAGGTGAGAACACAAAAGAAATTTTGAGGTGACATAAGCTACACCAGCGCAATCAAACGTGATGGTGTTTTAAAAGCCACGCCTCTAGAGAACAAATCCAAATATATGAAAGACATGAACTGCACCGGAAGCCTTCCGAACGCAAGAGTTGTACTCTGTGCAGATGAACAGCTGTTTGTACAACGCATTCTGACAATGAAGTAAGATCTTTTCGGCATGGCCTACAATTACATTTAAAAATTCTAGGGGGCACTTTGGACAACTAAAGTGCGATCAGGCGAAAGCCTTTGCTTAAAACGCCGCTGATCTGCGTCTGTTTGTGTGTACTGAGCGGTGCGTTGTTCATGGAAGTGTCGAATTAAAGGCGCCGCGCGGATGCCTGGATTGGACGCCCGATGGGGTCAGCTTTGTATGTCTGAATCACCTGGTAATGTCATCGGTCATGGCCAGAAATAACGCCATGACCAGATGTGACGCAGGGATCAACACTGCAGAAATGCGAAAGCCTAATCGTTGGTTGTGCACCGGTGCATCACGTTTGATCTCATTATTGTTATCAACTAAATGCACCATCATTATCATTCCTAATGTCATCAATGTCATTATCACTCATTACAACGTCATTGTCATCGCTACTATAATCCTCAGGGTAGACAAGAAGAAAGTAGGAGAAAGTGAAGACGTCACAATCTTGTGGTATACCGCGGAATCTGACGAAGTGGGACACATCTCATGGCCGGACGGACAGGGTCGTGGCCTCTAGTATGAGCCATTAAAGGCTTTCAATTTAAAACCGCGTGTTTTGGTTGTGAGTTTTTTTTTTTTAATAACGTTGTTTATTGCCTCAGGGTACAAAGTAATATGTCAAAATAAGTTCAAAAGGGATATTAAATGACAGAGAAATGCCGGCTCACAAGCACAATGAAGTGCAGTTGTCGTTTCTCACCCGTCATTTCTGGCATCTACATATATAATTATAGAGCCATGGGTCAGCTTGGTATGTTGTTCCGTGATCGTTTCACGAAGGGATGATGCCGCATAAGATGAGGTTCGTCAATGAAGACCAGTAGGCTTGCTGTCGCTCAGTTGAACAAAATCCCATGGAGGAAGAAGTAGTGATGGCGGCGACAATATGGTGCGCAGAAGCATATACACGTAGTAGAGCCCTGCACCGGCCTACTTTTCGAGGCCCGACCCAGCCCGGGCCTGCTGAATCTGCGTGTAACCCAACCCGGCCCCGCCCTACGGAAGGTCGCTTCAGGCCCGGCCCAGCCGGCCCGATCCTATACAGCTGCCTGAGGCGACGAAGGACACCTAGCAAGAAAAGCACATAGCTCCCACTTTCTCTTCAGTTTATGGTGAAAGTACTAAAGGCTCACGGAAGGGATATATCTTGTAGGGTCGAGACACTATGGCCGGACAGAAATTGCTTTTATTTTAGTCAGTCACGGACATATTTGCATTTACACACACTTTGAATCAGTGAACTGAAATCATTTACTCTTCTCTCTTACAAAGAAGACAGCTGCAAAAATCTAATTTGAAAGTGCTCGATGAAACAAATGCTCGTTTTCAGCAAGAGATTTCGTATATAATGCGTTTCACGTTTGAAATAGCGAACATAAGAAATTGGAAACAAGTGAAAAATTGATTGTTTAACTGACTTTACCTCAAACACCGAAGAAAGGTGCAACAAAGCGACTTGTAAAGAAGCGCGCCATCTGAAAATTCAATTATAAAACCAATTCCATCCCGTTCTATCCATAGCACGTGTACAAGGTGCAAAAAAGGGAATTATACAGGTGATGAAATCAAAACATTCGGTGATAACAAAATTCTATTCATCTAAATCTCTAGCATAAATGTCCCCATTATGTATAAGTGCTATGAAATCACGATAAAAGCATACAACATATTGCTGTAAGACGTAAAGCATAAGCCCAGAAACAAAATCCTGTCCAAGGAGAAATGCACATCGCTCGTTTAAAACACTACAGATTAAAACATTACTGATAAAAACGTCATTAACATGATGAAAGAAAATAAGATGTACAGTCGAGACATGAGCACTGTTCAGCAATTATATGTTCTTGTGCAAAAACAAGATGCTACCCAGGGTCTCCTACTTCAAACAGGTGCGCCTCTCGTTCATCACGAATCCTGCTTTCTTTCACTTCTGGCACTAGTCGCATGCATGCATAGCTCGTTTTTCATAAGTGCTGCAAGCTCAGGGAATATGTTCTGATGTGACCGCCACCATTGCAGTAAGTCGGCTATTGCACCTCCATCGTGGTGCTGGGTAGATAGGTATTGCTGTATTTCATCCGTTGGCTCTGGTACTACTTGTACTTCGCGCCATTCGTCGAAGTCGTCCACGCGCGCACGTTTCTGTGGAGGAGCCAAATTGCCTTTCGCGTCCGGACATCCTTTCGTCGCGTCGTCTGCCAGCTTTTCTCTGGCGCACTTATAGACAGCGTTCCTCTCCCTCTCTGGAAGCATGCGAAGTTGGCGAAATTGTGGCCGCAAGAATGTTGCAAACTTGTGCTCTTCTACCAGTTGCAGCTTGTCTTCGAGAACTTTTTTTTAGCTCTGTCTTCAGTTTCACACTAAGTGAGGTGTCACTGGTATCCGCACTGAGGTGTCTCGCGATCTTGGCAAAGCACAAACGGCAATGTTGGCTGCTTATATTGTTCAAGCTTGTGACTTGCCTCCTTAAATGGCTCAAAAAATTTATCATTTCCTCCAGGATGGGTTTGTTCAGATCCTCTAGCAAGCAGCTGCTCCTCGAATCCAAAAGAGTTTCGATTTCTTTATCCTGAGTTAACATCGACTTTCTTGGAGTTCAGTTCCATCTGGTTGTTACATCCTGGTGGACGACATGAGGCAAATGGCTAGCAAGTCCCCTTTGTTTAAGAAAGGTTGCAACTTCCTTCACACCTTTCAGCATGTCATGCATAGCAGGCATCTCTGCCGTGACGAAAAATTTATCAAATGTATTTCACAGCACTGTGTTCAAAATGTGCGCCGCGCCACTCATCCTAATGTACGGCCGGAGTGCATTTGTAAACGAATTGTAGGGGGCACTGTGAATCAATAAACTGCGATGAGGCGAAACCCTCTATCGTGCGGTTATCCGAAGCCCTCCACTATGGCACCCCTTTATATATCTCTTCATCCTCAGCTTCGCGATGACGCGATAGCGTAAAATACCAGCTAACATATAAAGCCCTGCTTTAACCAAGCCGTATGAACGTGCCTGCGCGGCCTAGGAACAACGTGAATTCAAGAGTTTTGGCAGGCTTATTGTGATATCACCATCCCATATGTCAGGTGAGGCTTGAGTTGGCAGCTCCTGCTAAATGTAATGTCAGGAAGCCCTACGTCCAGTTAGTGTTCGGCCATGTCAGCTACCGCCTCCCACGTTCTCTTATTCTTCTTATTCATCCCCTACTTCTTCTTCCTTTTCTTCTTGCTTTTCTCTATCTTCCAGCCTTTGGATTTAACGAACGAACGGTCACCACGATTATGAGCGCTTAAAGGCTTTCGCCTTTATATTAGCGCCCTGGTCAATCACAAACACCACATTCTGTAGGATGTCTTCGGAAAGCCAAGCTTTGAGAATCGGCGCACAGTTTCTTTCCTTATGTTTTCACCTGTCTTCCTTTCGTTCAGGAAATCGCAGGTGAACAGTATTTTGCTTTGCAGCACACAGCCGTCGTCTATAAAATGGGGTGTTCCAGTAGTGCAGGCGACTTTCGTAAAGTCGCCTGCCTACGCGTCAATTGTGACTGCGCAACGATTTTCCTTCATTGTAGCTTCAATGGAAGGTTTCATGGCGGTTCGCATTGCATTGGCTACTTCAGCGGCTTTTCGAGACACTGTTGTTGGATCTGGAAGCAGATCACTGGCAGGAACATTTCCATAACGGGCGCCGATTTTTATCAATTCGTCTCCGAGCTTAATAAATCCTTCTTCAAGAACAAAATCAAACTGCCGCACATCCTTGGAGTATAAGCCCACACAAGCCGCCGTCAGGCTTTAACACTCGCTGGAATTTTAGACGACGTTGCAGCAATAAAAGAAGTGGTGTTCGCACATGTTCGCTGAAAACTGAAAGGAGCGCAGCTCGAAATGGCCCGGCCGGAGAGGGCCATGTCATCGACTCGTTCCCCCGCTTGAATCGGCCTGAGCAGGCCTGAGACATGAAGAAAAGTGAAACATTGCCTGTGTGGCGAGCGAGATTTTGACGAGCAGGGGTACTGAAACGGGCCCGGAGGAAACTTGCGCTGCTGTAATCACGGGCCTGGCCTGGGATGGGTTTTTGATAGGCCTTGGCCCAGCCCAGACCTGAATCGTTTTTAGGCTGCCCGGGCTGAGCTGATGTGCTGAGCTGATGTGCTTATGTGCTGATGTGCTGAGCTAAGCGTTGTCATGTAGTGCCACGACCGGAGAGATTCGGGGCAGACAACTGGTCATCCGCCCTACTCTGGAAAGCAAAGTATTGGGGCCACTTTTTTGCAAGCTGGTGCAGTTGACAATTATTAGAATCAAGAAATGAAGCGCCAGCTCCCTGTTTAGAGGTGCTTCATTTTGTGATTTTCAAGCACTGGATAGGCATGTGGTTCTTTATTTCAACATAATAATAAAGGGAAATAAAAAGGTATTTGCAAACCCTAGTGTCTGCTTTACCTAAGGTTAATGAACTGCGGCGGCGGAAAGAAAGAGATAACTAGGAACAGGGAGGCTCAATCAAAGATTTGAGTGACAGGGAAAAACAAAATTTTTATGCGCTCCCTTCAATGTTTTGCTTTCACTTCGCCGCCGCTTTATCGCAGGTACAGCTATTCTGTAATTTTTTCGCCATAGAGAAAGGCGAAACGTTTACATGTGCTCTCTAAAAAAATAATGAATTGCAAAACATTTACTTCGTCAGAAAAGGCAGAATGCAGACAATCCGTGCGAGATGGCTATCAGTTCACCGCTGACAGCGACCTGTGTAGCCCATGACCCGGGTTTGAACTCCGAGGTCTGAGCTGACCAACACGGCCTTCCGTTACTCGAGAGTAGGAACTTATATTAGAGATTCGGGGGGCGGTTCATAATTTAAATTCCACAATATGTGATATAAGTGGCTATTTCACCATATAGTGTACATTCCGAGTCGTAATCAGCGGGGTAAAATTTTGACAACAGGTAAGGAGTCATGAAGGATCGCGTCTGGAGTCACCTCGGGGTGATCTTCTGCACCTTATCCTTTGTCTGGAGGGGAGAATATCTTGCTGTCAAGCTTAAAATGATTATTAATGTCGTGAAATGATGCTAAGCAGCCCTTCGAGAAGCTCTCAGTAACTACCACGTCCCCTTCTCGGCTGAAGAATATTCGAGCTTTGACGTGTGCCACTGCAAGGTTCCCGAGTGAGCCGTGACCAATATTAATTCAATAATTCTGTCTAAATGTTTGATTTGACCCAATATGTGCATTGCTACCTGAGGAATTCTGGCCCTCGCATAACAGCGTATGATGAATTTTGAGTCACTAAGTATATAGTAGCTTCGGTGTGATGATGGCAAGGGTGATTGTCGCCTCTTCTGCCGTTAGTGCGAACGCTTGTGTCTGAATATTCTGCGGCATCTGCATATAGCGCATGTTCAGCTTGGTTATATATGCTGTGTAAAGCCTTTGTCTAAGCTCTTGTTGTCATCTCGTGGGGAGCAGGATGAATATTCGTAGCTAGTGGCTTGACTCTTATTGCCTTAGCGATGCCTTTAGGTATCTCTGCCTTCATGTCTTGTGGTGGCAACTCGATGTCTAACCCTAAGCAATCAATTATTGTCCTTCCTGCTTTGGCGTAAGTGGCTCAGCTACAGAACCAGTAGCAGGCCCGTGCATTTTCTTTTCCTTCTTCCTACAGCCACAACAACAACAGGTGTGGGAAAGCCAGCCTCATCGCGTTGATAAGTGTGCCTCCTTAAGCTCATCTATTCTGGTTGGTTTATAGGGTTTAACGCCGCAAGGCGACTCAAGCTATGAGAAACACCGTAGTGGAAGGCTCCGAAAAATTCGACCACCTGGGGTTCTTTAACGTGCACTGACAATGCACAGCTTTTGGGCTGCTCCCTTTTTGCCTCCAGCGAAAATTGACCGCCGCGGCTGGGATTCGATCCCGCATTCTTGGGCACAGTAGTCAAGCGCCGTAACCGCTGCACCACAACGGCGGCGTTATGCACTCCCAAGCCTGGGAGTATTTCTGGGGAGGTACAGTTTGGTAGCCCTAATTATACCTTGAATGACTCTGTAATTATAGCCTCTATGGCTTTTTCCCTACTGTCTAATTTTAGATACGGGAGTGTGTAGAGAAGCCTGCCATTCCTTTTCTCTACATTCGTCTAATTATTCTTACTGTCATGTTGAGGGCTGTCTTGAGTCTTTCTAGTGTTTCCTTGTTCTTACTGTTCGACTGAACGAAGAGTCCCAGGACTCTTACAGTTTGAGCTTCCTTTACAGGCAGCCCTTACACAGAGATGCTCAGTGGAGACGAAGGTTTGTAATTTTTGCCTCGAGGGCCTGTTGGTTCGTCTCTGATTAGGAATAATTCGGATTTTAAAGGCGAGACGGTTAGTCCTGCTTGTGGGGACCTCGCCGCGTCGCATTTAAATCCCGCGGCTACCGACGCGCCGCCGCTTTACCCCTTCCCTCTCCCCGCTCATTCCGGGCTAACCGGTCCCGCACGGGGGTTATAAAGGAAGGTGCACACCGTCGCCTCGCCCTCTTCTCTCTTCGCTCCTAGACGACCCGCTGGCTGCGCGCTGCCTGCCCTCCCAGACGACGACCCCGCTGATCTCCCGCACCGCCATGGACTTTCTGAAGTGAGATAAAGATGTTTCTTACACAGCCCGCTGTGTGTTTGTCTTGCTTATCCCTCGGGCAGAGGAATCGCCAACTGGCGCCCAACGTATATACATTATGATCATCATCAGCCTGACTATACCCACTGCAGGACGAAGGCCTCCCCCATATTTCTCCACTTAACCCGGTTCTGTGCTAGCTGCATCCACTTGACCCCTGCGAACGTCTTAACCTCATCCGCCCACCTAACTTTCTGCCGCCCCCTGCTACGCTTTCCTTCCCTTGGAATCCAGTTTGTTACCCTAAGCGACCATCGGTTATCCTCTCTTCGCACTACATGTCCTGCCCATGCCCATTTCTTCTTCTTAATTTCCACTAGAATGTCGGTAATTTGAGTTATTTCTCTGACCCACTCTGCACGCTTCCTATCTCTTAATGTTACCCCTACCATTTTTCGTTCCATATCCCTCTGGGTTGTCCTCAACTTAAGTAGAACTCTCTTGGTAGAACACGAGGATATACAAACCGAGGGAGGTCAGAGGCCGAAGAGACCGAGGCAGTGACTAGTACTTACGCAGACATTTTGGTACACTACCAGGGGACCAGATGACTGTATCCTCCGCCCCACAAGTTGTTAAACAGGGAACAGTCGGTGTCTTGGCGGCAGCTACAAACAAATTCTTATCCATGCCTGTCTTTATACAGCAAGATACATCCGACCGTAAAAAGGGACACATGTCCCTGGTGTGGACAGGAACGGAGAATTTATCTAGGACTGCCAGAAAATAGATGCAGTGCCTATAATACACAACGCCACGCCGGAGCAGTGGGAGGCTGCGCTGTCCAGTTCGGAGTCGAAAGACCAGCTTTGGCTGATTGAACGGGCCTGCGTGGCAGCAAAAGCCGAGGGAGTCCTGGAATGAGGACCCAACCACGGGAACTCTACATTATTATTATTATTATTATTATTATTATTATTATTATTATTATTATTATTATTATTATTATTATTATTATTATTATTATTATTATTATTATTATTATTATTATTATTATTATTATTATTATTATTATTATTTTCTTGCATTATATAAAGTTATCTCTCTCGCTCTCTCTCTGTTGGGTTGTAGTGCAGTAATATTGCGTTGCAATAATACGGAGGTGAGCACGCCCGTAACTCTGCCGGCATCGTATCCTGGCGGTAGATATCCCTTATAGCCCGGTAATTTGACCACGCCACTAGCTTCTTGTATTGCAGTGATGTCTTATGGACGTTGTTGTGCTTGAATGTGACATTGCGATTCCCCCGTTCGCTCCAGAAGCTTCTGCAATTCCACGGCCACAGCTCAATTTATTGCGAAGGGCCAATATTGTTGGTCCACTTTTTGCTGAAATGGCCCCGCCGGGGTGGCGCAGTGGTTACGGCGCTCGACTACTGTTCCCAAGGACGCGGGATCGAATCCCGGCCTCGGCGGCAGCTTTTCGATGGAGGCGAAAAGCAAGGCGCCCGTGTGCTGTGCGTTGTCAGTGCACGTTAAAGAACCCCAGGTGGTCGAAATTTCCGGAGTCCACTACGGCGTCTCTCATAGCCTGAGTTGCTTTGGGACGTTCAACCCCACAAAACCAAAACCAAACTTTTTGCTGAAATGATGTTAAGCCGTTCTCCAATGCTGTCAGCTTCTCTATCCCGTGTTGGAACATAGCCATTACTTGAGTTTGAAACGGTCTGAATTCCACAGGCATCTATTTTAGCCTTTATTTGTGTCCCACTCTAAGCTCTATAGGTTATCTTGATCTTCATGTTACCTACTCTTTTAGTGAGTGCGTTAAGGTCGGCCCTTAGTGGTCTGGCCTTAGCTGGCTGCTACACATCGCCTGCAAAGGCTTGGGCAGCTCGCTTGTTTTGAGTATTCTCCGCGGGGGGAGGGGTTTTTGAGCTGGGATGCGTTTGCTTGTTTCTATAGCCTCGCTCGCGGGCATGGGTGTTCTCAGAGAGGTTTGCACAGATGTTTGCTGTGACTGTTGTCTTTACTCTCTCGAGGCCATTACAAGTTGACGGAGCTCCGCTATCTCTCCTTTAGTCTCACGTTTTCCTCGTCACGCGCGTTTTGTTATTTTTGGAATTGTTCTTTAGGTTTCTTCTCACGACCGCTCATCCGTTGGCTGGCCTGATTCGGCTAGCTCACTTTTTTGTCGATACTGCTACTGCTTCTGCCTTGTGCTCTTCTTTCCATCGGCCGCCCCGATCAACGGCGGGAATATAATAATAATAATTATTGATTCAGAGGAAGGGCAAGGCGCAGTATTTGTCACACTTGTCTCTGTGGACACCTGAACCGCGCCGTAAGAAAAGGCAGGAAGGTGGGAATGAAAGTGGAGAGAGAGAAAGATGAGTCGTAGTGGAGGGCTGTGGAGTAATTTTGACCACCTGGGGATCTTTAACATGCGCTGACATCGCACAGCACACGGACGCCTCTTCGTTTCGCCTCCATCGAAACGCAGCCGCCGCGGTTGGGATCGAGCCCGGGTACTCCGGCGCAGTAGTCGGGCGTCTTACCAGCACCACCCCGGCGGGACTGGCGGGAAGGAGCTGAATCGGTTTTTGGCCTGGTTCCCTACTTGGATCCTCGCCCGGCTCGAAGATCGCTATCTGTATCTCGGGTGATGCTCCACGTGATGCTGCGCCGCATCCTCGTTAAGCTTAGATGGTTGTCGTTTCCAGACCACAAAGCGGTGCTTGCAGTTCCGGCTCCCAGTGTGATGTGCCCCGTGGCACACGATGCAGTCGCGTTTGCATGAAAGTGGTTACCAATCAGAAGGGGTGCATGGATGGTCGCCGCCACATCACTGGCACAGGTTAGTCTTGGATCTAGCATACGTCGGCTCGATGTCCGACTCTCCTGAAGTTCTAACAGGTTTCTGCTCGTTCACGGTAAAGGTGTACATGAAAGACGAATCCCCAGTACTAGTGAATCGGACTCAGAACTATGTTTTCTTGAAATCTGACCTGGACCATTTTGGAGCGACCAAGTTGACGAGCGTCGAGGATCACGACACCCGGTTTGCGGTTCACGAAGCCTTGTCGGACCTCCTCCAGCGAGCTTTCACCGTAGAATTGGTACATTAAGCGTCTCACTGAGTCGTCTGGCGCCGCTATATACGTCGCCACTTCATAATTGTGACCTCCCAGATTGAAAGTGTTGACTGCGCAATACACTGCGGCTCGCTAGCGTGCCGAGGTGCTCAGAGTGTGCGTGTTATTATTGAAATTAACACACGTATGGTGTCCTCCGTTAGTGCGGCCTGAAGCGAAACCTTGGCTCCCCGAGTTGGCTTGGCACTAAGTAGTTCAAATTCCAGCCTCGCAGACTGCAGACTATATTATAGTCTGCCCCCCCCCCCCCCCCCCCCCCCTTCTCCGCTGGGATTCAATGCCGTTTCTTTGGCTACAGCAGTTTCGCGCCCTAACCCCTGTAGCACCGCGGCGGGGCGGATAAAATCCTATTTGTGTGTTGTTATGATGACCTTTCTTGTTCCGTTTCTAGTCACTTGCGTGTCGTACCTTAACCGTCCATTGTATTGCCTAAAAATTATAAATATTTCCACGCCCAGTTCTCATGACTTCTGAAACACGTGGTATAAGTTTACGGAATCCTCCATTGCTGTCATTGCTGAGTGAGCTGTCACAGATAATCACGCAGAAAGTAAATGTTTTTCTTTGTTTTTCAAATATGGAAGCCATACGCAACGGACCTCCTGGGTATGCAGCAAGAGTCACAAATATGCTAGCATGTATGCACAGCCGCCCACTCACTTAAAATGTGTTACAGAAAGTACAGCTCGGACTGCCGCTAACGCCGCGAAGCGATAAGTGTCCGGTGCGTAATGATAATGGTTTAGTTTGTCGTAGACGCACTAGCGTAGTCGAATACCGGTTTGCCGGACCCTTCCTGCGCACGCGAATTGATAGGGGTGAGTGCAGTCGCGGCCACTGGGCCTGCGTGGGAGGGATCCGATAAACCGGTACACGTCAACAATACTACCAGTGCTTAAAGAACAGTAAGCTAAATCTCTTTAAAGCTCTCGGTACCCTTGAGGCGGTTGACAGCAGCAGGTGCGCAGCTCGTTTTGATCGCTTTTTCGAGAGGGCCCGATCGCCGCGTCAACAGCGCGCTCGTTACGTAGTCGTTTCTCCTTGTTTTGCTCTCAGATGCGGTCTCGCACGACTGGGAAAAGAGGAAACCGCAGCTCATGTACCTCGCGAGTTTCGTCCGAATGCTAGGGATCATGCAGAAAAAAAAATGTTATGGCCAGTCTCGTGCGCTTACCTGCGAATTTCACATGAAGTTAAATCTAGTGTGTCATGATCAAGGAAGCGCAAAGGAAGGTGAGTTATTAGTGCCGTCATGAAAAAGAAATAAGTCCTGATTGCTGGCTTACATTGTAAGTTCCCTTTCGTATCGATATTATGTAGGCTGCATACTTTCGGCAAGTGTTGCCGGCTATTTCCCCAAGCTGTCAGTTATTGGAGTATGGTCGAGTTGCCTGCTCCAGATATATTGCGTAATTGTTGCACGTTATACAGAGCCTATTTATCCGCTTTGAAACCTTATTATGGACCATCTAATGGAAGTGCAATTGTTACTGCCACTTATGAGAAAAAATTCCCCACCGCTTTGAGGCTGACGCATCCCATTGGACTTTTCGTTTGGTCATGCGCTCGAAGCCCGTACATTTAGTTTTATCACTTTGACTACAACTTCACCACTTTGAACGCGAGCACCAAGATTGACTTGAAATTGACGCAGGCGTGCAACTGGTTCTACGTTATTTGCGGTTACAGTAGGTGAGTTCCGCGCCTCATCTCGATAGCTATACTTCAGCTTTAAATTGAGCGAGGTGGTAATTGGCAGCGATTCTATGCTGCGGCATTCACCCAGCTGGCTTGTTGCCATCACCACTGCTTAGTCGTTCCTTTCTTTGTGGATGGCAGTAAGCGCAATATAAAGTTCCCTCAAATGTCACGTCTGTCTGTAAGTAGTCTAGGGTTCTGTCACTACCACACTGCAATATCATGCGACGTCTCCTCTTCGAAAGGGTGCACAGAAGGCTCGTGAACACAACAATGTGCATAAAGGGGATGAGATACGCCATTGGATTCTAGCTGCCCGCCTATGCTTGATACCAAGAAAGATACTTCTTGAATAATTCATGCTGCAATCACACGAATGTCGTAGCCTATGTGCCATTAAACAATACTCAACTCATATGCAGGTCAGCCGAGAAGGTCGCTGATATAAGTGTTTCCCACTAAGAATTTTAGGTTGGCTAGTTGTAGCTTCACACGACGATTTCTGCGGAAAGCTATCATTGCAGTGACGTTCCTGTTGCTACGGTGACCCCTGTTGTTCTCCATGCCACTTAATCCTCGGCAGTAGGTCTCTCCAATGTTCCACTTGAAGCTTACCTGCAGCGGCGGCGGGTAAACCGCTAATGGACCAGTACCAACTGCAGAACATGATGCGGTGTTATCTTCAGCTTGCCGAGGCTGCCTCGCCCAAGGTAAGTAAGGAAGAATGACTCGATATGAAGACAAGAAAACATGCAAACTTCCCAACAGGCGAGGTAGAGGGGTGGGGAGATGATTCGGGTAGCCTCGAAACGCAGACACGAAGACACACTGTTTCAATGTTGCCAGAACTCTTGTAATGTATGGCGGAAGCCATTGCCAGCGAACTACACCAACTAAAAGCTGATAAAATGCTACAAAAGTACCGTCCGTTCTTTTCGTTATTAACGGCGCATGTGCTAGTTCACGATTAAGCGCGAAGAAGATACTCCGCATCCGTGCGTCGTAGAGTTGCTATACAGTTTTGGCAAACTCTGTATAGTAACTCTAGTATTTCGCGCGGCGGAGTTCTGTGCAACGCCACTTTCGTTTCCACCTCGCATGGGTCAGTTAGCCCATGCGCCATCTGCGACTGTGATGGAACACGAAATCCGTCATGAATGAACTCCTTAAAGCAAGCTTTTAGCTGTAAAAAGACTTCTGATAAGCGCTCCTAGTTCCTAGTTATGGGGCCTGAAAGTGTTGCGATTCTTTCTGCAAATTTTCTTTTAGCGACCATTGCACCACTAGCTCGAGATCACAAAAGAAGCGTTTTTCAGCGCCGGTGTTGTGGCTCCCAACGCCCGGTGCTTGGATGTGGGATCCGGGACGCCGGCGCTAGAACTGACTGAAGGTATCTCTTCCGTTCTGCTGTTCTCCGGCTTCATTGCACTGCCAGCGAAGGTGCCTGGCACACAGCAGCGCCACTTGTCGGCATGCGGCCCAATCGGTGTCCTCGGGGAAAATGCACGTCTCACCCAAAGGCGTGGCCACGGCACGTGCTGGCTTGTCTCCGCCAAACCTCTCGATCCCGCTGAACAGCACCTGCTCCGAAAGCGACAACAAAGATCACTGTACACTTTCTCCCAATCTCCTTTTCACACTATTTCCACTAAAATTAACCTCACTTGTCGTGCCGCGGCTGCACTGGATTAAAAGTGACCGAAAGAAAGAACTTTTAAATAGGGCATAAGGATCGTCACCATACCTGCCTTGGTGCATGATTCCAGCGAACAGTCCCGAGTAGTGGCAAAGCCCCCGAGAACTCGCAGAAAATGACAACCGGTTAACTCCTCTTAAATTAAGAAAGTAGTTAGAAAGGGCTTGAAATTGGGGAATAATCTGAAGGGGGAGGGGGGGGGGGGGATCTAGATAAACTGTTAAAGCAAGAAAGACCAGCATATAAAAAGCAACTACGAAATTACAGGCTAGTAAATTGAAACTTATTGCTACACCTGTTCTTTTCTCTTGCAGTGAAGAGTGCGTCGCACTCACGTACCGTTTCTTTGTTCAGGCACAGTATAAAACGTAACTTTTTAGGCAGCTACATAATGCGAACACGGAAATACTCCCACAGCAATTTATCATAGAAAAACAAAGAAACTATTCGGTTTGTTGTTCTAAAGCCTCTGTAATGTGGCATTCACAGAGAAGTGAAAGAAAACCGAACAAGGATTGAGGAGGAGCCTCTTAACTAACGTCTCGACAAGTGAACTTGTCCTCGTCTGGGCAGCAGTCACTACTGGCGTGGTGTATAACGCTTTTGCTTCCGAGGAAAGTGACAAGGGAGGAGACGAGTATAGGTTAAGAAATAAATAAAATATGTTGACTTGAAGATGGCTTTGTCTGAGCTGGATACCCTTGATACCGAACGAGAAAAAGAAAATAAATAGGCGCCCGCAAAAGGGAAAAGAGCAGTGCGAGGTACATACTGAATCAGCACTGAAAGCAGACTCGATATTGGCACGTGTCGATCCTACTCTTGTACTGATTTAACATGAATATTGAACTGTTATTTCTCTGCTGCCGCATTTCACTTTTTTCAGGTCAGGGGATCACAGGCCAGTTTAGACAAAGTCATCTCCAATGACACATTGTTTAATTTCTTACCGCATTGACCTCCTCTCTCCTCCTCTGTTTTTTTTTTTTTTTTTTTTTTTCTTCAGAAGCAAGAACTTACGTAAATCCCACCAGTGATGACCGCGCTGCCCACACGAAGGCAATACAAATGTTGAAGCGTTGGCTAGCGAACTGAGGAGCCCTTCTTCGACGCACCCATCGCCCTCACCTCGTTCTAACCCCGAATACGCTGGAAAGGTAAGTTTCCAACGACATTTCTAACTGGTCGCCATCGCTGAAATAAGTGGTCTAGCCGTCGTAGTAATACAACAGAAATTTTCGCTGACACTGCTTCAAATCACAATGGCGCTTATCTGAGCCACAGAAGCTATCTGGATGGCATCTCACAGCCTCACCTCTTCGTCTTAATCTCGTCCGCGTAGAATTTGAAGCTTTCTTGGAATGTGCGGCAGTGCTGTAGGGTCATCGCCGTTATTTTTTGTTCCGAAGTAGAGGGAAAAGTCTCAAAATATTTTTTTCTTCTGCCTCCTCGTCTCCTCGTTAATATTTACTTTGGGGGACTTCCCCGCGGCTGCCCACATCGTTGATCGAATAAAATGAATGATCCAACTTGGATTGTTTTCTCAGATTGAACAGCGATAATAAATACGTTTTGCACAAAGTTGTGTAACGATCGTGAAGTGATATCAGCCTTCTCTGTGCAGAAAGATGTCCATCTCGAGAGGAAAACCAAACTGACGGTGTGAAAGTATGTTCTCAAGTCAACGTTCCGCACGTACCTGCCGTTGTTTCTTCTCGCAGTCTTCGGCGAGCTTGTCTTGTTGCCAACTAATGGTGAAAAAGCGTCGGCTGGGCTGGCATGCCAGCCTCATCGGCCTTCCGAGCAGCCCCTCTTGCGCCTCCTGCAAAAAAAAAAAAAAAAAAAAAAAAAAAAAAAAAAAAAAAAAAAAAAAAAAAAAAAACGTACGAAGATGTGAAGAAACTGAGCGAAAATTCAAGACTACCGAAATGCCCATACGTTAGAGAATATTACCACCTCACTCCCTTCAATGGCGCTCTCCAAGCGTGACGGAAGAGCTTTCCTACCAGCGAAAAAGCCCCCCCCCCCCCTTCTTTTAGAAATAATTTTAGAATGTTTTGCTTCTCACCAAGCAAAGGCAGATCCGCATAAGTTAGACTGAAATTGTTTTCACTGCGTTAGCTGTCACGAGCTCTTATCTCGGTCCCACAACGTCGGCAGCGCGCCCGTATCTAAGGCAGCTAGCCACTCTGGTCAACCTGCAGGGGCGTCACCCAGACGTTACTACGAGTCATGCCAGTGCAAATGAGACAATCCTTCCAACACTAGATAATGCTGAACAACTTTTCCATTATTCCGTCGTAACCATCCTGCTATTTTTTCACTAATTTTGCGTACATACGACCAGTGGTATAAATGCCATCGATAGTCGATGAATATACTGTCGCAAGAAACGCGAACCTCGAAGTCAACCCATCGCATTTACTTGACAACTGCCTAGCTCAAGTCTGAACTTAGGCTTCCTGTCTCGCTTAACCTTTTTGAACCTTAAGTCGACGCCCAGGCAGCGGCGCCGTCGCCGCAGCTTTTGCTAGTATTTCCTCCAGCCCAAAGGAACGCGAAAAGTTGGGGCACAATGTTTTCAAGTCCAGTTGGCGATACTATGCTAGACTGATAACATCTTGCAATGCCGCACATTGCATTTCGTAGTCCAGGTCGTGACAGTCTTGAATGCTGAATGGAAGTGTTATTTCGACGTTTTTGCGCTGTGTTCAGTAGCCCTGACAAATTTTGAACAAAGTGAAGTTGCATAAGCATTTTTATTGCTGAAAAAAGAAATAAAGAAAGAAAGAAGCCTCAAGGAGCATTACCGATAGGGTGGTGATAAGTACTGCCTTGCGGAGCTGCACTGATTTGATCTAATTCACGACATTGTTACTCACGTAGATGTACTACGTAAAAACGGGGTGAAAATAAACTGAATGTGTCCTTCACGAACCATGAGGTTCGAAATTTTCGGAGGTTATTAACTGAAAGCTGCGTAAACTGGAACGATAGCGTCGAATTCTTTACACGTTCACCTTTCTACACCATTTCAACAGTTATTACGTCTTCATGCACTTGTGGGTGACCTAAACCGTGTCTTAAGCGTACCTTCAATATTGCATCGCCACTAGAATTGGGCATCTGGGTGGCTCAGTTGGTTACTCTTAAATGAAGAAAAAAATTTCATCCTGGTTTGCCCCGACAGCCAACTGTTTCTGTATTGAGTTACCGCATACCCACGAGGTTGAGTGACAGCGAGAAGTTTGAGCTGCGAAATTTACTGAATTGTACCGAGACCATACCTGCATGCCCTTCTTGCATACTCACCCTGCTCGAAACGTGAATCATGTCCAAACACCTGCAGCCTTGAGGTTCTGCTCTATCAACTGCAAGACAAAGGACAGAATCGGGACAAGAGGTGTCGGAAACCCTACATCTCCTGTATGCCTGCCATCAAAAATAGTGGGCAATAAAAGGCAACAGTAGCATTCTTTTGTTTAATAATAGCTAAAGAAAAACAGTTTTTGGGCACGTCAGTGAATGCCAGGCCAGATCACTTAAGCTGAAACAGGTTCTTATCCAGCCGGGTGAATTGGTTCGAGCACCATTAGGAGACATTTAAAGTGGTGGCGCGAGCAACTGTGAATACAGAGAAGGAGAGCTGTGGCTGAACTTTCTCCCGATGCACCGTTTCTCGGTCTAGAAGACAATATACGCAAATATGCATGCATAACCAAGTACCGACTCCTCTCTTCTCCTTTTCCCCTTACGCCCCCGGCTACCCTGCAGCTTTAGTGCTGTTTATGCCTGAAGTAATCTTTTTGCGATCTTAATTTCAACCCCTTATCGAGAGAGAGGCAGGACCATTATCTTAGAGAACGCTCACAGTGCGCCGCCGAGTGGTGCTGGGCCGCAGTTCCTAACTTCGTGGTGCGAGTAAGAAATGTGCCAGAGCCCTTCAATACATTGATGGACTCTGGTCGTGCTGTACCAGTTGCCCGTGCCTTAGGCTGTGGGGGCTGGGTAGTGCTATTATTGTTTTGTTTTCTTGCCCAGATTAATTTACGTACTAGCTATCTAATTAGTTCGTCTTTACGTTTACATAGTTTCGGCGAGCCTGTCTCACATGCTTCCATTATCTTCATCGCCATCGTCTAGGGCCTTGTGACCAAACTGCGCACGCAACACGGGCCTCCAGCCTCCTGTTATAGCCGTTACTCCTGGGTTGAGCGCGCGATGACAGCAAGACAACGTTTAACGTTTCAAAACGCCTCTCATGAAAACAATCTGAATTTCATCAAGCCTCCTCGGCTTTGACTGCATCTTCCCTATTGTTCTTGCTGCTGATTGGTGCCATTTTTTGTCGACATCTGTCACCGAACATCACTCTCGAAACCCCTTTAATGCAGTTGACATTGTCACGAAACAAGTTAATCGATCTCGAGTTCAACAGGCAATGCAGTGTGAAACCGACCTCTCCTGTACCATGCATGCATTTGTTTCACCGCAAAACAGCAATTATCAGCATGCAATAAATGAAAAGAGTGCTGAGCCAATGAACGCAGTGTTCATATGTGCAGCAATACGCTGTATTCATATAATTCTGGACGAAACACCTTGAACCAGGACAAACGAAAGAAGCGCTAACTCGCAATTTACTTTTTGTATTAGTAAAAACGAATTTATACGTGATTAAGAGTCATGTAATTTCATGAAAGCCTCGCGTTTTGCTCAGAGCATAGTCAGACTTTGCGCTTTTTATGCTTCTTTGTCTGGCTCAGGTATGGAACACATTTGGGGCTCGTCAGCCAAGAGGCTTGCCAAAGCCGTAAGGTGTTATCATGACACATATACAGATGTTTATGCAAAAACGCGAAGTTTTTGTTTAAATGACACATGACTGAAGTGTAAACTTGTTTTTGTGTGATAACGCTAGCGAACGTCTGCCTGTCTTCCTTTCTGTTTGGCATGGTTCGTTGCGGTTCCATCGGCAACGAAAATTTGGCAGTTAGCCTACTTTAGTTTAATCGATAGTTGACCAAAAGCACACAACATCCCAGCACCACCCCGTCCTGATTTATTGAATCATTTCAAGAACAGGTATCTGATTACTCGTCATTCATATGGAATGACCGCCCACAATTTTTTCTGTGACCGCAGAAACTGAACACTAACCCGCTTTTCATTTCTATTATGCAAGCCTCTTGTGGAACTAGTATAGAGCCGTGTTCGTGCGGAGGTGCCGGTTTTTTTTTTTTTTTCGAGTGCGCAGAGAAGCGGTGTAGGTGTGTCAGATCATTGTCTGCAGAATATTCTGTTTAGTTTTGAGCCTTTATATTTTCTTTTCTGTAGCAGGCAGGGAATTCTACAGAAATGTAAAATTTAGAGGACTGCATCCTCCCAGGCTCTTTCCCAATATAACTGCAGCTTTTCGCATGCAAGAGTCATGGAGTAGTTCGCGCAAACATCGATTTCATATGTAATCGGTCTGTATTTGCTCGCAAACTAGTGGGGAAACAAAAGCGCAAATTATTCAAGAAACAATTCACAGCTGCTTTGCACAGGTATGCTCTATGAGATATTCAAGCAAAGACTTGCAGAAAAGAACCTCTTCTAACTAAAAGGTGCTCAAAAATGTTAATTCCAAGCTCTTGGAAAGGCGTCTCCATACTCGAAGCTCCCCACGCCCGAGCATACATCACATGCAAATCTGTGCATAAAAAGTTGAGCAAGCTTCTGTTCGCCGCATAGCATGAAAAACAACACACTGTGGTACAGAGAATAAGAATATAGAAATATAAACGCGCAAGCTCCGCATGGGAGCTACGTCATCCACATGATTATATTCAGAACAAGGGAATCCGCTTTTAAAGATGGCACTAGCCGGCCAGTGGCGCCAAGCGCAAGTACTCCGTATTTTCTTGCCTGTGTTAAAGCTTCGATCGCCACCAGGTGCCGGCAGCGTACGACTGCGCTCAGGTCCGCAGTCAGCCTAGCGCTTCATACTTTAGCGTGGTTGCAGAACCACCTATCCCCGCTCCGTGTTACCTTGATGGGCGTATATTTACATTCACTCACTCGGTGAGGAAGCGGGCGACCCGATCCCCTGTTTTGGGCTGCCTTGCAGGGGAATGCCGGAACGGCTATGCCGTCTTTTGGTCTTGGTGACTGCGCAAGTAATTAATAAGGATCACAATGAAGAAACAGTACAACAAGCAAAACTAATCTAAATTTGATTACATAAATCTATTTCAACGTATTTTACCGGAAATTCGCTTCGCAAACGGATTGCCGCTGTCATTTAAAGAAGTTATGAAACCTACGAATAAGGGATGTGTACTGACTAGCGGTCAAAATATGTATGAAATATTTTGTTTCATTGTGCAAAGGCGCACTTGCCTGTACGCGTAGGCATCGAGTGAGGACATATAAGAAAATAGAAAGTTAGAGAATGCTAACTTTTAAAAGCAAAACAAGGGGAGAAAAGTTTTTGGTTCATGAGAAATGCACTCTTAGCGTACAACTACACATTCTTTGGCGATCACTTGATTTTTCTCGCTCATGTCAAAGCAGGCAAATCCAACTTTCACCTCGATAAGAGCGATCTCAAGACACCGGCTAATAACAGAGCTACGGGATCGAATTTTTTATGACAGGTCAGGGAAACGTACAACTACACGTTCTTTGGAGATCACTTGATTTCTCTCGCTCATGTAAGAGCAGGCAAATCCAACTTTCACCCCGATAAGAGCGATCGAATTTTCGATGGCAGGTTAGGGAAACTTTTGTCCCCGATACATATTATAAATCAAGGGTACAACCCTCGGCTGAACAATCAGGGAGCAGCGAGACATTTTGTAAAGTACTTAGCTTCGATTTCATAAAGCATTTGCGCCCTTGAACAAATTAAACAAAAAGAAGTGATTCGATATGCGCAAATCATTATTAGCAGAAGAGAGTTCTGCAACTTACAAGGCGTTTAGTTTCTAATTTGTTTTTATGAGCTCCGTGACGTCGACGTTACCAGGTAAGAAGATGAGGCTTGGGTCTAGAGTGCAGCGCGGAATGAATCCGAGCGAAGCCAGAAAGTCGGCCAGTTGCCCGGAGACGAGGCTGGCGTCGCGAGGCACGGCCGCCGTCACGAGCCGATTGGCCTCCCGGAAATACAGGAGCAGGTCATGCACGTTCTCTGTGTACTCCTGGTATCGTTTCTGCGAGGGCAAGGTTAACACAACGCCTATGTGGCTTTTTCTTTTTCATTTATGCATCGTTTATGGCGGGCAATAGCATTTACAAAAGCTCAATTCATCCGGAACCCTGCGATCGACTGCGTCTCGTGCGAGTGCGTGTAGTTGCCGAGAAATGCAGTGTTATTTGCTTATTATTTGTGTCACCTTTGTCTTGGCGGTGTCCTTTTCGTCGCCAAGTTTAGGCGTCCTGGACTGGGATGCGGGGATGCCCAACCTGGACTCCGGAACACAGAGATTTAGCGCGAACAGGCACGGCCACTGCTCAGAGTAAGTGAGAAAGGCGAAGAGTGCTTATAAGCCGAGCTGCAACTCTTTTCACGAATCAGAAGCGCAAGTTGTAAGGTGCCACAAAAGGTGTTGTTCGCAGAAACGACTCTGCACACTGCAAGTCACCGATTTTGCTTTGGTACCTTATAATTAAACTTTTGTTCATTATTTTGCTAGGCGAACAGCACAGCCATTAATATGAAACCAAATATCAGCGTGCTAAAAATAGATTGAGATAAAAGACCGCAAGAATAACAAACACGGCGAAGCACTGTGCTACAGCAGGTCATGTCATGCACCTAAGCAATTTTAAAGTGCTTGCTTTCTTCATACTGTGTAGTACCAACAAGTCTTGTCTAAGGGTAAGTTGTTAATTATAAATGATTATGTAAGCTGATTCTCTGCTCGCAGTTAACGCTGTCATTCGGCTGTACTGTACGCAGAGTACAAATCTCGTCAAGCCGCATATTCCTTTGCTTCCCCACCTACCTCTCTCTGTGCAAGTCTGCCCGTAGGGACTGTAGTATTCTTGCAGTTGGTCCGGTATTTAGTAATGCCTCCTTTTTAATGTGAAAAGCAAGTAATATGTCTGTGTAAGTAAAATGTCAGCATGCTCGCTTTGCTGCCTGGGAAGGAAGAAGAGGAGGAAAACCTTTATCGAGACACCAGTACTAATCGCCTTGAATGTCCGAGGCCTGGATCACCAAGGCCAACTGGTGTGTCAGCTGGTCCGCGGCTAGCCAAGCCTGCCACGTTGGGGCAGGAGAGTGTGGAAAATGAGGGGAGTTGATTGCAACGGGACAGGAGAAAGGGCAGTGTTCTAAATTATCATGGTGGTCAGGACGATTTTCGCATGCGGGATAGTGCCTATTACTGGAAACTACTAGCATGAAAGATGCCAACCCTAAAACACTCTTCCCCGGCCGACCTTCATCACACGTTGCGCTGTGCCCTTAAAGTTCGTTGAAGTTAACTGGTGTGTGTTGACTGATGCATTACGCACAATCACTAAAAGTAAAGCAGGACACGTTTATGAAGGACAGAGTCGTCGCCAACCAGGGCACCTATAAGATAAAGAAATGCACCCACTCAGTTGGAGCTTATTCTAAGGGCTTGTTTTGATTGCGGCCCTGTATTTTCTGAACAGAGCTGTGAAAGGCGACAAAATTTCAGTGCCATAGTTTAACAACCACATAGGGATATAAAATATATATTCAAGTTTGTACCCAAAGTGTATATTATGTGAAGCAAGCACTTTTTTGAAGAGCAGGACTTACGGCTAGGCAGAAACATGTGGTATTCGTATGAAGACTAGTGGTACGGCGGTAAAAGTGTTCTGCTCGTAAGGAGCTGAGTACAATTTGGGACACAGGATTTCTCTAAATATAAAATCCCCAGTCGGCGCCTTTCTAAAATGTTTCTTATTTCTTTTGAACACAAGGAAGCGTCGACAGCACAGTGGGCCTAAACACTATATATAAGCAAAAGCACACGATCGTTGGTGCCCACCGGAAACGCCGTCAGATGTGAACCTGCTGTGTGGCTTTACTAGCTTTCAGCCCAAAGGCGGATTTACTTGCAACATGCGAGAATGCGGCTTTGAACATGCGGCTTTGAGCACTGAACATAAGGCACTTGCACGTACTTGCAGAAAATTTAGGAAATAAATGAAACGCATGGAATTGAAATTAATTAACCAGCCCACAGTGTGGAGTACCGTTGCATGTATGGGTTTCAGAAGCCAAAAGAATGTTTTCTGCCAAGCATTATGCAGGCTAAACCCAAAGTTGTCAGATTTCCTGGCATTTCAGTACTAGGTGAATTCATTTTCAAGCAACACGGAAAGCCGACGGTTCACATTTTCCCTAAAGGTTAGTTTAAAAAACTACCTGCTCCAATTTTTATATCTCAAGGGCAACATGGTAGACATGTATACGCTCGTTGCCGTTGGCGAAGGGAGGGGAGCAAAACAACGGCCCCATTCAACAGGTGGCGCAGCACATTCGACAGGCGCAGCAAAGCTGAGCTGTCTATAGCTATTCCTATCTTCCATGACGTTAAGTTGACAATGTCAAGCGTGCGGCGATTCATTCAGCCTTATAATCGGGTGGTATTGGTGGGCAAACGTAAAACTGGTTGTGTGATTATCCTTGTGATAGGGCAATTTACATGTCAACGAATCAAGGTGATCCACCATTTCATCATGTGTCTCCTGGCGTTCCACAGGGAGCGATTTTAAGTCCAACCCTCTTCATTATTTCTATTTTTGGTTTGGATAGTTCCTCGCCACCTACTGTTGAAATACCCCTCTACGCAGATGAAATCTGCATATGGTGCTCCGGGCGAAACAAGCGCATTGTACACACTCCACTACAGAAAGCAATAAGCTGCACTGCATTATTCTTACACAAGCGAGGTCTTGTTACATCTCCCAAAAAGTGCGCAGCAATTTTATTTTCAGACGCCAAAAATTTTTAGGTGTGATCTTTGACAAGTCTCTCACGTGCTCACCATAGGTTTAACAACTTAGGATCAAACTCTCCTTACACGTGTCTATATTTCGTGTGCTCTCAACAGCCAAAAGATACACTCTACAGCTTATTTAATACGACTTTATTGAGCACTTTGTGAAGGCCTTCTGCGCTATAGTCCCCTGTTCTTCAGGGCATCTCGCACACAAGCAAAAAAAAAAAACTGCTTGAAACCATGCAAGCCAAAGCTTTGAGAGTCTGCCTCGGTCTTTCAAAGAACATCACAGTGGGTACTCTGGCGGAGAGCAGACGTCTATCTGTAACCGTGCTAACACCACAGGAGCTGCTTCATGCCCAACTGCAGTTTGCGCGTGAACCTAGCCATCCATTTTCAGAGCAAAGTATGACAGCACTCTCCCAGCTACTCCTGCACAATACCAGCGCGCAGTTCCGGCATCTTTCCATCCAAAGAGGTTTGCTTCATGGCAAATTTGGACAGCTATACCTGGTATAAAAAGTAAAGCCCACACCCCAGGACCTGAACTTAAATACTTCGCGCTTGAGCACATCTGTACTGATGGCTCTGTTACGCCTGTCTCCTGATTCATCAGTGTCTGGATACCGTCAATGCACACCAAAATCTCTACCACATTGTCACCTTACTTCGGCTATGGCTACTGAGTTAACAGCTCTGCGAGAAGCTATTGAATATATTCATTAGTAACCCTCTGCAGGGTGGGTTATTCAGTGTTCGCCCCGCTGCACTGCAATTGGTAAAGTCATCAAGAATTCAGGAACAGCTCGTTATTGACTTAAATACGCTGCACACTGAGGGGTGTGAGTTGTGTCACCGCATTCTGCTACAGTGGTTACCTGCTCACTGCGGCATCGCAGGCAACGACTGCACCGACGCCACTGCAAAACTAGTAATTTCTATTTGTAAGATTGTTAACTCTGTGGATTTTTTCATTTTCTCTGAATTCCAATTCTATTCTCACGAAGAGAAACTGCAGCAAGACTTGTCGCTACTGAATCATGGCGATTGCAGTGCTCTCTGCGCTGTGATCCGGACCATCAATACCGACCTCTACATCGAGTAGATCCCACTTATGTCATTCAATTAAACACAATTTGAGCAGATTCCACCGTAACTGTCTGCACTGAATCTGCTAGAGTGGGTCGCCCACAGCCTACTTCCTATATAACATCAGTATGGCCAGTAGCCCTCTGTACTCAACATGTGATGTGTTTGAAGATTTTGAACATTTGATGTTTATCACAAATCGTAGAATATTGCGTAATAATTTAGGATTAGATACAGCCCTGCGCGTTGAACACATTTTCGGCCCTTGGTGCGACGGGTGTTCGGATGCGCGAGCTACAAAACTTTAATTACTTTCCTCAAGGACACAGGGTTGATAGAGATTCTTTGAGCTGATCCGTGTGTGATTATGTGGTCTGAAAGTGTGTGTCACCGATTTCTTTCATTCATTTTTCCCTTCCCATTCCCTACCTTTTTACCCTCATCAGGAGTAACATGCTAGGCTCAGTACCAGGCAGACATTCCCCTGCTTTCATTGAAATATTTATCTCTCTCTCTCTACCTGCTCCACATCACATGCCTGTTTCTCGAAGAGCTGCATGTCACGCCGGCAGCGCCGCAGTTGACTCTTGCTGGGCAGCATGTAGCGAAGGTTTGGCACAGGGTCGGCAAGGAAGATGGCGCCCGGACGCCATCTCGAGTCCAGCTCCTGTCCCAGAAGCTCCAGCAACAGCCACAGGCTCACCAGACTGGGGTCACCCTATATGAGGTCCGTCAAGTTCACGGTGCCCATAACTTCCGCGGAGTGCACCCTCTGTTATCGTAAGTTGCGTTCAGTACAATTACGCATCCGTTAAAGTATTCACCATTTCTTGTATGTACCGCACTAGCGACACACATCAGACAACTCAGGATGACTCATACCCAAGAACTCTGGGCGCTAAAAGAAGGAAGTAAGCCTTGGGGCACGAAGAAATGCTGCATAAAGCTCTTGGCTTCATTACCCACTCTGCGTTAGGTCTTACCGCACCACGGTCTTTGTTTATTCGATGAAACCTACTAAGTTATGCTCACAATGATAACAGACTACGTTCCAGTGTTCAGAGTAACACCACGCCACCTGTAGAATCGCTGAGAAAACAGTGTTGCTGGTACTTTCAATCTCATCAGTCATTTAATGAGCCCAAAATCTCACTTGGAACGCTATAAAGTGCAGTACACTAAGAAAAAAAACGCAACCGGCCTTCTTTGATGCAAACATACCAGTAACCCGTCGCGTGACATGGCCACGTACCTTAAGCATTTCTTCCACGCGTTGAGCAGTCTCCAGGGGTGTCGTATCGTAAGAGTCCAAATGGAGGTGGCGTGCGAAATACGCAATGACCATCTTCTCGGCACTGATCATTTCAAATCCAAAGCAGTTCGCCAGGTCATTGACAATTTGTCCTTTGCGCGAACCAGGGCCGCCTGCGGAAATGTTTGTTGTAGTAACTCCGATATTTTTTCAGAATAATTGAGAATATGAAGGAGTAATAAACGGTAATCATTCACTACAAAATTTCGTTTGTCCAAACTTTGAACTCCTCTCATTTCTTCTACCTTGATTTCCTGATAAAAAGCGACCTGTCATTATCATTATCAACATCAGCTGGACTATATCCACTGCAGGGTGAAGGCCTCTCCCGTATTCCTGCAATTAACCTGATACTGTGCTACCTGCACTCACTTTTGACCCTTGCAAACTTTTTAACCTCATCCGTCCACCGAACTTTCTGCCGCCCCCTGCTACGCTTTCCTTCCCTTGGAATCCAATTTGTTACCCTAAGCAACCATCGGTAGTCCTCTCCACGCACTACATGCCCTGCCCATGCCCATTTCTTCTTCTTAATTTCCACTAGAACGTCATTAACCGAGTTATCGATCTGATCCATTCTGCGCGCTTCCTATCTCTTAACGTTACACCCAACATTTTTCGTTCCATTGTCCTCAACTTAAGTAGAACCCTTTTCATTAGCCTCCAAATTTCAGCCCCATAGGTGAGCACAGGTAAGATGCAACTGTTGTAAACTTTCCTCTTGAGCGATATCGGTGAGCTGGTTGTCATAATCGGCGAATCTGTGGATCTGTGGTTATTACCTATCCTAAGTAGACATATTCGTAGACCCCTTCCAGTGCTTCGGTACCTATTGTGAACTGCTGTTCCTTACCGAGGCCCCCGCAGGGGGCACCTGTTAAAGCAGGTGTTTGTGTGTTTTGTGCGACACCACGGACCCCGAGCACCCACGCTTAGCCGTGCGTGGCATCGTCGTGTCTGGGGAAAAGAGGATCCTGGTGGTTGAGCCAATGCCGAGTGTTTGGACCCTTAAGGCCCCTCGGTGGAGGCAACACACCACTTTGGCCCACGCTTCCCATAGACGGCACCTTCGGGCTGACCCACCCGGGGGAAATCGGCAGTCGCCTTTTCCTATCCTCCCCTCCATCTTTCACTTTCCTATCCTCTTTCTCAGAACTTTCCTGTCTTCTCCTCCCTTCTCGCTTTTTCCTTTTTCCTGGCGGCGAGGGTTAACCTTGTGTGGCTAACCACCCTGCGTTACGCCGTATTTGGTTGTAGTCAGAGTGTACAGCTGACGTGGCCAGGACTCTTTGTACAAGCTCCTTTCCCGTCCCCTTGTTGGGCTCCATGGTGGGTGGCTGCCACTTTGGCCGAAAAATATCACATTTTATGACTGCTTCTCTTTCTGGAACTGATCGCCCTCTCAAAAGAGGGCGGACCGATGTAACCCATGAATTTTTCCAAAAAAACAAAGAAGTTTTCCCAAAGTACTATGTGATACATAGTGAAGAAGAGCAAAAATCAGCGAGAATTATCTCCCCATTCATAGTTGAGAAATCACTGACAAGTGCACTAGGTGCAGGTTACAAGGTGAAAAAACTGCCAAGTGGAGACCTACTGCTTGAGTTGAAAGACTACATGCAATACTTGAAACTGTCCAACATTGAGTCTATCGGGGACATACCTGTCTCGATCACTGCTCACCGATCACTGAACACTGTCCGAGGTGTGATTTCAGAAAATGATTTCATACACTTGACAGAAAAAAGAACTGTTAGAAGGACTTGCTGATCAGAACGTTGTAAATGTCCAGAGGATTAAGATAAGAAAAGAAAACAAAGAAATCCCGACAAAGCACATTGTCCTTACATTTGCTTCCAGTGCTCTCCCTGACACCATTGAAGTAGGCTACCTGAAGATAAGTGTAAGACATTATATACCGAACCCTAGACGATGCTTTAACTGCCAGAAATTCGGCCACGGCTCTCAGAGTTGTCGCGGTCGCCGAACTTGTGCAAAATGCGCTTCAAAAGAACACTCAACTGATGAATGCACCGAAACCACATTGCAGTGTGCTAACTGTGAAGGAGAACACCCTGCTTATTCAAGGTCTTGCCCCACGTGGAAAACTGAAAAAGAAGTAATCACTATCAAAACAAAAGAAAACTTGTCATATAAAGAAGCGCGACAAAAACTGGCCACTACTCCTTCTTTTCAGTTCACTGCAAAACCAAGTTATTCTGGTATGGCACAACAGCGCGGGGTGCCACACCAACATTTAGCACCTGCCCAGGCCACACAGAGTGAGCCTCGGGCAGGGCTACCCGCGCCCCAGGTGGAAGTGGCTCATGCTGCTCCCCCACCTCCATCTCAAAAGAAGGCTATGCAGCCCTCCGGGTTGACAAGCCTGAAGGTCTCTCCTCATGAGGCGAGGCCTAACACGAAAGAACACTTATCTGGGGCGCGCTCCTCCGCTGCCTCTGAAGAGGAGGCAATGGACACGAGCCCCGGTAGGGCTGTGCCTTCGACGTCAGACGGACGACGGCACAGCTTAGACCGTCAAAAAAAAGACAGGCCCCGAGTCGTTGGGCCAAAAAAAACCTAAGCTAGTTTTTCACATTTTTCATAAAATAAGATGGCGTGTATAATACATTGGAATTGTAGAGGACTACTAAATAATTACAGCGACATAAAGGACATCCTGGCTACATTCTCCCCATTGGCTTTGCGTCTCCAGGAAACCAACTTAGGTCCTCAGAACAAAAATTTCCTTAAAAATTATAAAATCATCCGCCGGGACCGGGAGCTGTCCAGCAGACTCGGGTGGTGTAGCCATCGTCGTGAAAACTGGAATCGCTGCTCAGGAGCTGACTCTTAATACCAGACTTGAAGCGGTAGCAGCCACATTATTAACACATAAAACCATCACAGTATGTTCAGTATACCTCCAACCACACATCAAGATAACACTAGATGATTTAGAAGACCTTTTACAACAGCTTCCCGAGCCATATCTTTTAGTTGGCGATTTTAATGCTCATTCGTGTCTTTGGGGCAGCGAGCAAACAGATACTCGTGGTCAGCTTATAGAAGATTTTATTTTATGCAGCAACGTGTGTCTCCTAAACTCTGGCAATCCAACATACTACTCCCCAGCCACAGGCAAAGCGAGTTGTTTATTTATTTTATTTATTTATACACAGTACCTACAGCGCCCTCACAGGGGCATTATTGTAGGGGGGAAACATCATAAATAAGAACTAACATCTAGTACACAATAAATTATGCAAATGATGCGGTCTACACAGAATACAGAAAACCCATGCACTGTGGAAGCAGAAACAAACAAAGAAAAAATAAAAACCATTGTAGAAAGGCAAACATACCCTAAACACACACACACGCACACTTGTTTAGATCTGTATTTTAGTTCACCTTCTATTTTTACCGATTTTAAATGGGAAGTTTTAAATAATCCGTACGGAAGCGACCATCTTCCTGTCATGACCAGCTTATCATCCTCACCATCAGTCATCCCGACAAAACCCAGGCGGTGGAAACTGCATTTAGCTGACTGGTCTTTGTTCAGGCAAGAAGCCAGTCTAAATGAAATATATTCAGAGAAAATTGATACAGACAAAATGAATGAAATATTTACAGCATGCATTCTTGCGGCAGCACGTCTATCTATTCCCCAATCCACAGGAGTAGTGCACCAAAACCACAAAGTGTGGTGGACACAGGACTGTAAAGAAGCCAAAAAAGAACAAAATAAAGCCTGGGGTATTTTTCGGAGATACCCAACATATGAAAATCTGACAGTTTTTAAAAAAGCAAGAGCCAAAGCTCGATATATTCGTCGTAATGCCGAAAAAAAATCATGGCAGAAGTATGTTACATCTATAAACAGCTCCACAACATCAAAAAAAAAAATGTGGGAACAAATTCATAAACTAAATGGCAGCTTCTCCCTATTCACAATTCCAATCCTCACAGCTCCTAATACACAGACAAGCATCGAAGAACAAGCTAATTTATTAGGTGTGCATTTCCACAAAATTTCGAGTTCTGCACACTATACAAAAACATTCTTAAAGTACAAGGACAGGATTGAAAAATATAGGCTTCCTACGAGGGGCAGCACGAACACACCTTACAATAGGTTGATTACGCTGCAAGAACTGAAAGATGTTCTCGCTTGCGGTAAAAAAACTGCACCTGGTCCTGATGAGATTCATTATGAGATGCTCGCCCATCTATCAGAAGCATCTGTAGAAGCGCTTCTAAAGTTTTTTAACAAAATCTGGGTACTAGCTAAAATACCGGAGACTTGGAAAAGAGCCATAATTGTGCCGTTCCTAAAACCCGGCAAGCCGCCGACCTGTCCTGGGAGTTACAGGCCTATAGCCCTAACTAGTTGTTTAGCAAAATCTTTTGAAAGTATTTTAAACACTAGATTAACCTTTATTTTAGAATCAAGTAAACTTCTTAATATTCATCAGTGCGGTTTTAAAAAAGGATGCTCAACTACGGACCACCTAGTACGCCTCGAAAACACTGTCCGCGTGGCGTTTATACATAGAAAGCATTGTCTCGCTGTTTTCTTCGATCTAGAAAAGGCATATGATACAACTTGGAGATTCGGCATCCTACGTGATCTAGCAGCTTTGGGCATCCGTGTTCGAATGCTCAGTGTTTTAAAAGACTTTCTTTCACATCGTTCATTCCAAGTGCGCCTCGGTACCACCTTGTCAAGAAGCTTCATTCAGGAGAATGGAGTACCTCAGGGGTGCATTCTAAGCACAACGCTTTTTGTTGTAAAAATCAATTCCATTACCAATGAAATTCCATTATGTGTTCACTTTACGTAGATGACCTCCAGATAGCCTACACCTCTTCCAATATATCAACATGTGAGAGACAAATACAAATAACAATAAATAAACTAGTGGCATGGGCTGACAAAAATGGGTTTCAGTTTTCCCCCCAAAAGACGGTGGCAGTTATGTTTTCACTCAAACGGGGTATTCAGAACAACCCTGTCTTGCACTTAAATAGAACCGAATTACCATTAAAAGAAAAGCACAAATTCCTAGTCATTACTTTCGATAAAAAACTCACATTTCTACCTCACATAAACACACTAAAAAAGAAAGCCTCAAAATCTCTTAACATACTGAAAGTTCTTTCGCGGAAACATTGGGGTTCCGACAAGGCATGTCTTTTACATGTATACCGTTCTGTTGTACGCTCCCGCGTGGACTATGGGAGTATAGTGTACGGTTCAGCTAGGCCTTCATATCTAAAAAAACTGGACCCTGTACATAACTTAGGTCTGCGCCTTGCATACGGTGCATACAGAACATCCCCTATAAGCAGCCTGTATGTAGAAACAAATGAGCCTTCACTGGAAGACAGACGAATAGCCATCACATGTGCTTACATTCTAAGAATAAGGTCACAGGAAAAACACCTCTGCTATCCAGTTGTCACAACTTGCCCCTCTCGATTAATTTTCACAAATAAACCCAAAGAAACAAGACCACTGATCATGCGATTCGAAGGCATGTGCAGTGAGCTGCAGATCCTGGACACCTTGCCTGATGTCGCACAAAACAACAGCCCTCTACCTCCATGGTACAGTCTTCCTGAAATCTGTGACCTCACTCTCACACAGTTTCCAAAAACCAAAACCCCACAAGAGCACATTATTCAGGAATTCCTAAACTTGCAGGAAAAGTACAAAAACTTCACAGACTTTTATACCGATGGATCTAAAACTGCTGTGTACACTGGAAGTGCAGTTGTGCAAGGAGATTCTGTGGAAATCATAAGACTTCCACACTGTGCGTCTATTTTCACTGCTGAATCCTATGCCATTTCTGTTGCCGTAGAGAAAATATTAAAAGAGAATGTCATAAACAGCATTATATTTACAGACTCTCTAAGTGTTCTCACAGCTCTAAATTCCAGAATTGCAGCTGCTCCTTTACTCGCAAACATAATACACAATATAACAACAGCCATAGCTCGAGGATACAACGTAAAATTCTGCTGGGTCCCGAGTCACGTGGGCATTAAAGGCAATGACAGAGCAGACACATGTGCTGCTGAAGCCCGCGACAAGCAAATAAAGAGTATAAGCATGCCTTACAAAGACTGTACGAAACTTGTGCATCTCAAATTAAAAGAAAAATGGCAGTCTGCCTGGGACAGTGAAGTGGGAAATAAACTACACTTAGTGAAGCCCATTTTGGGAGAATGGATGTCGTGCCGGCATCAGGAGCGTTTTATAGAAGTGATCCTATGCCGTCTCCGCATTGGACACACGCACCTGACACACAATTTTTTGTTGAAAAAAGAAGAGAAACCACAATGCGAAAAATGCGGAGAGGAACTAACTATTAACCACATTTTATTCACATGCGCAAGTCTTGAAAGGATAAGAAAAAAATTTTTTGCAAAATTTTACAAAGAATACATTCCTTTTCACCCTAAACTGATTTTAGATGATGATGGACTTGTTGATTTATCTTGTGTTTTTAGTTTCATAAGGGAAGCAAATGTTTTACACAAACTGTAGGAAAAAATGAAACCTACGTCACTAAGAGAAACTGAAACCTTGTGCTAGGCACATCATGGTGTTGGCAGCTTAAGCGCCATTGGATCTAAAACAACCCAAGTTTTTAAAAGGAGATTTTTTAAACAATTAATTTTTAACACACTCATTTTCCCATTTCTTGCAAAACAAAACTTTCACCTTGCTCGTGGCGCATGATAGCCTTAGTTGCTTATGCGCCAAAAAGCCCAACCCAACACAACACAACCTTACCGAGGCTGTTGAACATTACTTTAATCTTTAACATATTAATTTTCAACTATACCTTTCTGCTATTTCTGTCTAGTTCATCAATCATTCTTTGTAGTTCATCGCAGATTACTGAGGTATTCTCCATCATCCCTTATTCCTAACTGCTCTCATTCTAAGTTTTTGAATACTTCTTCTAAGGAAGTTGGAAATAGTGCTGGGGAGATCGTGTATCCTTGCCTAACAGCTTTCTTTATGGCAATCTTGTTACTTGTTGTTCCCGCTTTTCATAGTTTCTAAAGCTTTTTTAACCTCGTCGTTCGTCACTGGCGGAACTTCGGACTGTTTTTCACTACTGCCTATCTCATTATTGTCCTGACTATTTCGGCTGTCATTAACTCTGGCATTAAGTATTGCGTCATCGATCACCACGAAAATACCCCTATATTATCAACAACGTCTCTACGTGTGCCACGTAGGCAACGTGATGCTCCTTCACAAATGAGTGCCCTGCTGTAAAGCGCCCATGGAGTGTGCAAATGGCTTTTTATATGTAGTGAGACGGCGGTACCTAAGTGCGCAGGCGTTTGCGCGAATCGCTTTCATCATACTGTGACTGTGTTGCTCATGACGTTCACATGATCAGGTGACGTTTTTGGTTCCAATATGGAAAAGAAAATATCATCCACTCCACAGATATGAATGAAAAGTGGTCTTCATAAGCCTTTGCTAATACTTCTCCATGGACTGCTTATATCTATGAGGCATTTCCGGCTTCAATGCAGAATAATGTGAGCAAAAATAATAGCGTGACCGTAACCATTCCTCTTATTATTTGTGCGGTCTGTACACCACATTGTGACCGCAGCCTATTCTTTCAGCCGGTAGAAATATGAATAATAAATAAATATAGAAATCGCATTAATAACATATTGCAGCTAAAAGAGGGATTGCGCGATAGTAAAACTAGTTTGACAGATTTCCGCTAGATTGCTTCAAAATGGTGCAAATATTGCTATTGCAATCGTTCTTTCGCTCCGTTGGCACTTATCTGGTGATATCAATAAAAATATATTCATATACTGACGTCCTCCACTATAACATGTGGCATCAGGAGCACCGTAATGAAGGACGTATATAGCGTAGTTTTGTATCCCCTGGAATTTGGTAACGTGGACTACAACTGTGATGCACAAAGGCCACTTGCAACCTAAGTAGAGGGGCGACGCCCCTTTTCTGTTAAAGCAATATGAACAGAACAGCGAGAGTTTCTTTCGTGTAATCAGTTATTTAAAAAAATATTCACTTCAGTGTTAAAAAAAAGAGGTCAGTACCGAGTTGTTCTTTGTAACAGGAGAGGTTTGAGACAATAAGTTTGAATGCTACGTTAGGGCAGCAAGAGCACACTATACAGGAGGCTGACTGTAACCGTATATTTCCTAACGAGTCAAGAATTGTACGTATGCAAATAATAATCGATAACAGTAATAGCAGTAAGAACACGCTATTTATTACCCATGCAGAAGAAAATTGCACGCCTGAGTGATATTTCGGTTTCAGTGCTAGAAACGGTTTATCTGCCACCCCCTAAAAAAAAAAAAAAAAGAAGAAGATAACACTTCTACCACGTTTTTTTTCCTGTGCACGCTGAACTTTCCTTACTTTGATTCATGGCGTCGCCCGAAAGTTACGGCGGAATGTGGCTTCTGGTTTGTTAAAGCAATCATAAGATATACTTCCTCGTTTCTTCAATGCTAAGCCCAGCGCATATTACCATACGCCCGAATACCTGTTTGCATTGCATCTGGAAATAGGCAGGTGTTCGCGGTTTTGAATGGATGAATGTATATGTACTATACATCCAAAGTATGTCTGTTGACTCCATGTGTTGCTTTCCTAAGCCTTTCGTTCCCCTGCCGGAGCCAGAGCTCGCTTCGACATGCTTTCAGAGGACGCCACTCTATTCTCGGTGATTCGCTGTGAATAGTTCTCCCCAGTTGATAATAACGCTGCCGGCCGGACCACTTACCGAAGACAATGATCAGCTTCTTTTCCGATGGAAGTGCAGCCGTTGCTCTCACTTCGCTGCCGACGACCAAGTCTACCAACGGACCTGTTTGCCGCCGCCGGGCCCCGAACGATACCCTGAGAGCTGCGCACCCCATCGACACCTTAGCTGCCACTCGCTCCAGTGACCGCGTCACTGTGCCTCAAAGTCAAAGCGCCTATGTTCCTACTGGAGGCACCCTGGCGTGCTAACGGTCAAACGCGTTCTTCGCGAAAGTGGCAGAGACACGCAATTTCGGGTTATTTTTAGCGGTGTGGGCTCGACCGACAGTGGCAGTTATTCGATGACAAAATGAAATCAGCAGTCTATTTTCGCTACACAGGACCTGAGAAAGAGGCCTGGATCGACCCAGCGTCCTCGCAACATAAAGGGAAGTTTTTCTCCTTAGCCTTCATACTCAAGACAGCAGCAGCGCTGGTCTTCTAGGCTTAAAGTTCTCGTATGTAAAGTCCCTTAATTCTGTTTTCATTTACCTTTTCAGATAACAAGCATCTCCATGTCGCCACCCAAAGAAGGTGTTTATCTAGGGAGTTACGAAATTATCTATCACCTCGAACACAGGCACCAAAGGACTCACTATGTCATATATGGAATTCAACGTCGCAATTATTTGTGTCTAGTTTGCTCCGGCTGTCAGATTTTTAAGTGTTTATTACACTCCTCACCTGGCATCTGAAAAACTGTGCTCAGGTAGTTTACACGGAACGAGTTTCTTTTTTTTTCTTTTTTTTTTTTTAGTCGAACCACAACCATTGAAGTTGCCTTCAAATCTACACTCAATAATAATTGGGCGTGCAAGACCCAAATGCCGAGAAGTGCGAAGTGCGGAACCGATGGGAACAATAGCACAAAGTTAGCCATGACCCTCAAGGCGAGAGCAGGGATTACAGCAGTCGTCGGCAACTAACGCCAGCTTACCTTCTAACGTTACTACAAACCGGAGATCAGTATACGATGCTCTCGGTTAGTTAGCAGCGAGGTTGGATTGGTTCTTATTATTAGAGCCCACTCAACAAGTGCGTGATCTGCTCTTTACATAAAGAGGCACCGGACTGGCCGGGTATAGTCACTCTTATAGCTTCCGTTGTCATTTGTTCAGGCCAGCGGTGGCGAACAGGCTAGCAGATATTTGAGAAATGTCCTACTTATACTGGACCTTTCATCGAAAGCCTCCTACAAGAGGTCAACAGACGGAAAAAATACAGAGAATATGAGGTTAGCTTTCACCTTTCGGACCTGCCACTGCCCGTATTTCGCATATACAAAAAAAAAAAAAAATTGGAGTAGTTGCTCTGTTACATCCACATTACTACAGCCTTAAGACTGCAAAGGAAATTTACGCGGCTTCGTAAGGAACTTCACAGTTGATAAAACATAGATCCGGGATATACATATGTTCATACATCTCGTGTAACATGTATGTCTGTGCACCCCAGAACAAACATTTACTGCCTTTAACGTTATAACGGGTGATTACTACTCGTTTAAGATCAATTTTATTGCATCAACTAAAGCAATATCAGCGTGGAAGACTTTCGTAAACAATTCAGATATACCATGTGTTCGTTATCAATAGTCATTATCTCGAACACAAGTCATAGTTATCGCTTTCTAATGCCTGTAATCATTCCTGGTCAACTTAATCGTGTCCAGTGCTAGCTGCATCCACTTGACCCCTGCGAATTTATTCCATCCGTCCATCTAACTTTCTGCCGCCCCCTGCTACACTTTCCTTCCCTTAGTATTCAATTTCTTACCTTACCTACCATCGATTATCTTCTATTCGCATTACAAGCCCTTTCTATGCCCATTTCTTCTTCTTGATTTCCACTAGGATGTCATTAACTCGAGTAATTTCTCAGACCCACTCTGCACGATTCCTATCTCTTAACGTACACCTATTATTTTCCGTTCCATAGCTATCTGTGCTGTCCTAAACTTACTTGGAACCCTTTTCGTTAGCCTCGACGTTTCAGCCCGATAGGTAAAATGCAACTGCTATATATTTTCCTCTTGAGCTATACTGGTAAGGTGCTAGTCATAATCTACGAGTACTTGCCAAATGCTCTCCATCGCAATCTCATTCTCCAAGTTATTTCCCTCTCATTATCCGAATCTACGGCTACTATCTGTCGTGAGTAGACATATTCGCCTAACATTTCCAGCGCTTCGTTACCTATTGTGAAGTGTTCTTTCCCGAGGCTGTTGAACATTATCTCCGTGTCCTGCATATTGATTTTAGGCCTACCTTTCTGCTTTTTGTGTGGTCTGTGTACTGCAGCACAAATAGAAATAAAATACACTTGAAAGAATTGCATACAGACATAGAAGACATGGTAAGAAGCAAACAACAGAGGCAATAGAGTTTAGATAAAAGGAGTCCTGCAAAGAATGAAGTCAATGAGGAAAATGTCTAGAAGAACGTATCATGAAAAATGTATACAAAAGAAAACGAACAAAGGACAGCCTTCGACTACAATAACAAGAATATGAAAAAAATAATCAACAATTTCAAATGTCAACGAAAATTAAGTCCCGAGAATATAAACTAAACATACCGTCAAATATAATAAATAAATACAGTCACTGGAAGCGATACAATTAATTATATAGGAATACACAGTTCTAAGGCTAAATTATTGTTACCAGCCTCTAACGCATTCTCCAGCCTCATCGCTGTTCTCACGATTCCTCCTGTGCTGGCCCATTTCAGCCCGTCTGCACCGACGGAACTTCGCACCGATGCCAGTAGCCACGCGATTGGTGCCATTCTTGCACGGCCAACACTGTGTGATTGCGTACGCTAGCCGCCTTCTGTCTTCATGGGAACAAAAATATTCTATTACGGAAAGGGAGTGTCTGGCTCTCGTTTCGGCCACTGGAAAATTCCGACCCTACTTGTTTGGCCGACCCTTCACTGTTATTACCGACCATCACGCCTTGTGTTGGCTGTCTTTCCTCAAGGATACTACTGGCCACCTCGGCCGCTGGGCAATACGCTTACAGGAGTATACCTTTTTCGTTGTGCACAAATCCGGTCGGCTCCACCAGGGTGCAGACTGCTTGCCCCGTTATCCTGTCGATCCCCCTTCCCCTACAGACCATGAGTCGGACCCTCTTCTCTATATTCGACTTCTCCCACATCACCGACGAACAGCGCTCGGACCCAACCCTCAGCTCTCTCATCGACTGCCTCCGCACATGCAGCCGTGATTTTTCCGTCGCCATGTTCTTGCTGCATGGGAACACGCTGCCCTGCCGCAACATGCGGTCTGATGGCGTTCTCCACTTGCTGGTCGTTCGCCAACACCTACGCTCTGCTGTTTTCGAACAAATGCATGACGTTTCTACAGCTGATCATCTTGGCCTCTCACGCACACACGACCACGTGCGCCGGCGTTTCTTCTGGCCTGGCCTCTATCGCTCTATCTACGCCGGAAGAAACCCCCTGTTCTGCCTCCTGGACACGTGCAACCGATTGTCATCCCGACTGAGCCTTCTCTTGTTGGCCTTGATCTCCTAGGCTCTTCCCGGAGTCCTCGTCAGGAAACAAATGGATCGCTGTGGCCACCGATTATCCTACGCGGTAAGTGATCACTCGCGCTATTCCAAACAGCTGCTCCATTGACGTCGCTGACTTCCTTCTGCACGACGTCATACTCCACCATGGCGCTCCCCGTCAACTACTTACCGACCGTGGCCGCTGCTTCCTTTCCCCGGTTATTGACCAAGTACTTCGTTCGTGCTCCATTCGCCACAAATTCACCATGGCCTATAACCCTCAAATGAACGGCCTTACGGAACGTCTTAACCGCACACTCACCGACACGCTCGCCATGTATGTATCCCACGGTCACCGCCACTGGGGCATTAGTTTGCCATTTGTCACCTTCGCATACAACTCTTCGTGCTATAATACTGCTGGGTACTCTCTATTCTATATTCTCTTTGGAAGAGACCCCTTACTTCCCTTCGACATTTTGCTTCCCGCAACTGGCCCCTTCACTACTTATTACCGAGATACCATCGCCCGAGCCGATGCCGCGCAAAAGATTGCTCGTCGCAAGCTTTCTGCCTCCCAAGAAGCTCAAGACGCCGCTACGACACTCATCACCATGATGTTCATTATCTTCCCGGATCTCTGGTATTGCTCTGGCTCCCGATCCGCCGTGTGGCGTTGTGTCAAAAACGTCTGCCGCACTACACAGGTCTTTATCGTGTAGTACGCCCAGTGACCGCCATAACATATGAGATTACACCGATCCGCCCGACCTCACCGTCCGCTCCACCCACTTCCGAAATAGTGCATGTGGCCTGCCTCAAGCCATATTATTCCCACTCCACACCGCACGCCTAACACGCACCGGGACGTTGCCTTTTGCCGAGGGGGATGGCGTTACGGGGAACGCGTGACCGACGAAGTGGTGTGCTCGCAGACGACGACGACCGAGGAGCGCGTGAAAGATGAAGGGTTGTTATCGAAGACGACGACGCAGACAGTGTGGATGCTCGACGGCTTTTGAAGTCTATGCGCCGAGTTCTGCCTGTAGCAGCGCAAGTGTTAACAAATACTTTCCCGTAACAATATCAATGAAAACAGGACTATGGCAGAGTGTAAAGTGTTCCGCTCAAAACGAAACACGAAAGCGCGGGCGTTGTCCTGATAAGTTTCAGCGCTGTTTCAGCCTTGTGAGCGTTAGCATTTTGATGATAGCTAAGCGGATTTTTAGTATACCATAAGTCATATCATAAAACCGGCTTAAACAGACAAAAACAATGCCCCCCCCCCTCCCCCCCCCACACACACACACAGAGCGGGAAGAAGAAACATTAACATCTCTCAGTTGCTCAGGATGGAGGCGAAAAGCAAGGCGCCCGTGTGCTGTTAAAGAACCCCAGGTGGTCGAAATTTCCGGAGTTCTCCACTACGGCGTCTTTCATAGTCTGAGTTGCTTTAGGACGTTAAACCCCCCAAACCAAACCAAACCAAACCAAACCATCAGTTGCTCTTCTTTTCATTTGTTTTCTTGTTCGCGTCCGTTTACTGTTCATTGTGACAATATATAGAAGAATACAGGACCAAAACAATGTTTACGTGGTGTTATTTGTTTCGAAGCGCTGACTCTATCCCAATTTACGTCTTCTAAAATCACGCATTTACTTCTCCTTACTGATTTCTGTCGTCCTTTATTCGGCAAAATAAAGTTCAAACGACAACTAAGAGAACTCGAAGCTTATTAGAGCGAAAATATGTCGTCAGCTGCGGACGAGACGAAACGTGATCGCAAGGACCACTTGATAACATAAACTTCGAGCACATCATTGCGCTCGCATGTGTTCTGTTCATCATATTTACATGCACATCCTCCGAGGTTTACAGCCCATTCCATCTTTCTCGCAGCTCTACAACGCCGAACTATAGTTGACTCTAAACGGGATAGTTCAGAGGGGCTGCCAACAACCTCCATCCACAGTTTATCTACCAGTCAACCTAGGTCCATCCCGCTTCGCTCGTCCCCAAGCGCCTCATATTCTACCTCACTTCCTTCTTTAAAGGTGCTGCCCTGTTCTTTCCCAAGGCGACCGATTAGCAACATATTATCAATCGTGTCCATCGGCTCATGATGTTCAGCAGAGCTTTAGAGTGATGGTCGCGCCCTTGTTCCCAGTTCAAGCTCTACCTGCTAGCATTCTGCCTGCCAAGTTTCGCAACTCATATGAATCACCGACGAGGTAAAAGAGGTAGTACTGTAGCCTCGCTTGAAGTTGCTGTTCCCCTTACCTATAAGGCCTTACCTTGAACCTTCATTATCTTCTAGTATCCACGCTAAGTAGGTAGCAGTAGAAACCTACCCCTGATCACGTCCTATGCCCTGAAGATTGGTTGAAGCAGGTCCACATAACAGTAGACCGGGATTGTTCCCAACCCCTGGCGCGCCTTCATCACATCGCGTTCGATGTCACCCAGCCGTCGCATGTTCACGGACTTCAACTCATCTCAGCTTTTCAATGCATGTTTTGAATTGAAATCACGTCATCTTAATAATCTTTAAAGGTTTGAACGATTTTCACTGCATAGACTGGATGCGTTAAGTCAAGAAATATGGCGACGTTATGGGGGACGCGACAGTATAAAAGAGCCAGGTCTGCAGAAAATCTCATGTCTGCATTGTTGCCAGTGAAAACTCACGGGTGTGCCTCTGGCAGGTGGTGGTCGGCAGGTGATATCTGCATGCACTCACTTGTCACTGCATCACTTGACGTCACGGCACCACGGGACATGGGCGGCCTATCTTTTTGTGCAAACTCGGAGTTCGCTCTTTGAGATTGGAGGGTGAGATGCGAATCTAGGCTTCCGGGATCTTGGATTCCGATTTAGACACCCAAGGATATTCAAGCACGTTCGCGCGGCGTGGTTAAAATCGGACTAATAACTATATAACTATGTTAGATGGTTTTTGTCGTAACGTGGTAGCTTACGACTACAGGCTAATGAGTATGGGTTCAATAATAGAGGCAGAAATTAAGAGGTTACAGATTAGGTTGCTGCATTCACGAGAATGAAGATTCGCAATGTGGCCGTGGTCGGGAGCCGTTAACATTGAGAATAACAAAAGGCGTGTACCTGAACTAGAATCTGTGATAGGTGCCGGAAAAGGGAAGCCGCCCGCCTCGACGCTCAGCGCAACCTTCTCACCGCTCATGCGCGTGTGCAAGTGGCCAATGCGGCAGCACCACCACTTCCCTCCTTCCGGTCCGGTGACTTGGTCCTCGTTCGCCGCACCATCCGCGCGACTGGCCGTGCCACGAAGCTCATGCCCCGATACCGCGGCCCTTACCATGTCGTTGAACGGCTCGGCCCTGTTGACATACCGCCTCGAAGACCTCCCCGAGCATCGACCATGAGGTGTGCACCACATTTTTCCGGAGCATGTGTCAAACATGAAGCGATATGTCAACGGCGCCAGCATTGACTCCGACTTAGATACCGGGTCATCACCACTACTGTCGTCGCCTGCTGCCTCATTGCCTTCCCCACGAAATGCCGCCCCATAAGTGGAGCGCCTGCAGCAGCTCACTGACACTTTCTTCCCTCCCCCCCCCCCCCCCCCCCCCCCCTTCGGTGGAAAGATGTTACGGCGCGCACCGAGGAGCGCTGCGCCAGAAAAGAGGCGCGGGGCGCCAGCGCGAGGGTTAGAGAACAAAAGAAGAGCTCCGGGGCAAGTGGTGTTTGCCTGGTGTCCTCCGTTCGCCTGTGTCTATCTCTAGGCGGGCACAGCGTCCCACAACAATACAGGGTACTCTTTCTGAGAGAGCCACTAGTGTACTGTGAGAATTGTAATGTTTGTCTGTTTTCTTAAGCATCATTTGCCATACTTTGTATATCTGTCATGCTGCATTTGTCTACCTACATATGATATTTCGCCTTGTGTGACTTGTTTTTACTCTTTTTTTTTGTAATGTACACATGGGTTGATGTATCCTACCTTTTGCCTTTCGTTCAGGTTGCAATTATGCACCAAAAGTGAAATAATTGTATCGGTTTCATTTTAATATCCAGCAAAATAAATCTTCATTTGACAAAGCACCTGGCATCTTTTCTGCCATGCTTCTTTTCGGCAAAGGCAGTGAAGCAGCTGCGCTGGTGGCCATTCAGCGGCAAATGTGGCCTAATTTTATTTTTAATGCTGCAAATAAATGAGAAAACAATAGCACACCATACATAACTATAATAATGCGCCAACAAGGCGGGGCAGGACGGCTGCAGCTGTTGCTAGCATTCAAACTGCGCGCCAGGACGCAGTGCATACCGGCATTCACAACACGCGCCTCCAACCGAAAGCGGATGTGTCAAGCACCGGACCATTGATGCACTACAGTCAATTGGGCCGCTGGGTCTTATATGGAAGTGCCGGCTCTTTACCCAATCCTTTCTCTATGGTGCCACTGTAGGTAATCCTGCTGGCGTATTTGACAGCCACATCAAAGGTGCTTAATGTTATAATGTAGTAACAGCTTTAACAGAAACGCAAAAAAAAAAAGACAGGAATTGTTACGTTGAGTACCAACGGGAGCTCCGCCATGGTGGTGCAGTCGTTAAGATGTCCGACTACTGTGTCGGAGTACCCTCAATCCCGTCCGCCGGCGGCTAGCTGCGTTTCGATGGAGGCGGAACGATGAAGCATCCGTGTGCTGTGCGAGCGCACGTTAAAGATCCCCAGGTGGTCGAAATTTTTGGAGTCTTCCACTCGGGCGTTTCTTATAGTCTGAGTCACTTTGGGACGTTAAACCCTAAAAACCAAACCAACCAAACCATCTATAATTTCAACCGCGCGGCTTAACGCCCCGCAGCGACCACCCCGGTTCATATAATTATATATATTATTATTAGACGGGAAGCCCCATGGAGGCCTGATATGATGGTCAATGTTTTCTACGGCCAGTGACATACCGTCATGGTGCGTTTTGTTTATTACTTATCTGTCATGTGTCTCTCAATTCGTCCGTTCAGTTAAGTACATAGTTAAGTAGGGTGGCTTTTTGGGCTTGTTGGCTCATGGCTTCAATACACTCTAGCGCGATAAATGACGAGGACACAAGAACAAAAAGCACCACGAGCGCTAACTTCCAACAAATTTTATTGTTTTCAAGCAGCACATTTACACGCCAGAAAAAAGGACAATCTGGATCTGAGCTAGTTGGTTCATGTCGAATGTGAATCTTCAGCCTAGCGGAAAAACACCGCAAGGAATATAACAGGACGCGGGTCTAACAACTGATTATTGCAGCGCTCAGAAGAATACAGAGGCGAAAGGAAGATGGTGAGAGAGTCAGGGCGGTAACACGAAAAATACGCTCTGTCGTTGCGATTATATAGACCTAGTTGGCGTCACGTGATAGAAACGTGTGAATGCCGGTGGTGTAAAGTGCCAACTCGGAATAAAAAGCTGGAACCAATGCGTGAAAAAACGTGGTTAAAGATACGTGGCTAAAAAAGAAATGCATAAAGGGGGAGAAGGGAGGCGGCTGCAGGCGCGAACAAGAAGCAGCTCAATCAAAAACATTAAAATAAAGAACTAAGGCTCTAGAAACTTTTAACTGCCCGAGGTATTCACTCTCCTATTCTGTCAGAGCCACAGAGGGGGTACTTATGCAGGAATCTCTCTAATTGTTGATCGCCACCGCTTCTAGCGCCTCCCGCGTTAACTGTGCACTCTTTCTAGCCAAGAAGGTAGACTCAGGCAGAAGCAGGGCACAGCCGGCGGGCTAGCAATGCTTGCATTGTTTAAACAAATACCCCCACCCCATTCCCGAAGCGCTGTTGACGAACCTTGCGTGCTCCATCTCTCGTTCATTATAGCGCCTACCAGCCTGCCTATGTAGACTTTACCATATGTCACGAGAAACATGTTCACAACATCGACTTCACAATCCGTATACGGCTTCTTATAACGCATATTGCACCTAGGCTTCTTTTTTTTTTTTTCTGTTGTTCACCTTTACACACATCGAAACAGCTTTTTTGAGGCAGAAAAAACATCTTCACCGTAGCTTCTTGACATTGCGGGAATAACTGTATATGTAGGGAATCACCACGATAGGCTTGCGCGAGCCCGCGCCCTCCAAAGGGAAATTGTTCTTTAACTTGGCAGCGTTTCACAGAGAGCAAAGATTAACGCTGCAGGAAGACTGATGTCTTGAAGCCTGTCAATCTGAATTGCGAAACTTTGTCCCATTGATGTTCACATGAAATCTCCAGGGCTGAGGAGAACGGCACAGTTGCTACGCCTTCATTCGAGGGATTTTAATTATACGGCAAGAACTGTTTGAGCTTCATACCTCCAGTATACATGCTTTTCGGGAAACATCAACACGAGATCAAGGAATCGAATACTGTTTACATGTGGAATCTGGCACGAAATGCCTCCAAAATAGCGACCTTGCAATCATTTGACTCGTGTGCGATATGCCCGTCGCAGAGTATGAGGAAACAGTCTGCGTGTCTGAAGATGGCCAGTACTCGCCTGTCGCAAAGTGCGTTGTGCAACTTCCTTCCAAATGCTGCCGAAAATGATTCTCCTTTCCAGTTCTTTCCCTTATGGCGTTTTTCCGTTAAGCTGTAGTTTCATCTTTGCCAGATAAAACGCGCGTATTGTGTTTTGCATAATATTATCGCATTCGCAGAAATGCGAGCTCTGTCATTGAGGAAGATTGACGGCGTGGTAACAAAAGTGCGACCAGAACTATTAAGGCGAAAGCATTTAATGGCTCATGTTGTCGTGGACAAAATGTGTCCGCTTTTGCGGCGGCTCTGATTTGCCGCGGCGGGATGACGTCATAGAGATCTCAACCAATCACAGAGCACCACCACAGTATGCGCGAATGCGTGGCTTATATGGACATATACCAATCAATGATCAATTACTAATTAATGACTAACATATTGATTACTTTACCAATTATTGACTAAGTATGTAATTCATTATTAACTAAATAATGTTTATTCAATATGTGCCAGTTGCGTAGCAGAATGTGGCACTCAGGCTTTCGCCTTTCACCACTTTAGTCGCTAAAGTCCCTCGTAATGTTTTAGAGCGCAGCTCTTTGGCGTCCGTTACTTGGGTTTCGCGTCGGCGTCGGCGTCGCCGTCGGCCTCGTAACCAGCTCCGCCCCCCTTTCATCCCCCCAGCGCTAGCAGCGACCGACTGATACCGCTATATGCCGCTGACGCCGCTAGAGAGTCAAGATAACGTGACTGCATAGAACACCGTCGCCGCCATGCAGAAAGAGGAGGGGAGGGTCCCCCCCCCCCCCCTGTTCCTGTGTGGCGGATAGGGTGCTCTTCAGTTGCCGACGCGCCGGTTATTTCACGTAGGCCCCGGCACGTCGACGAATACGTGACCACCTTCCCACGGCTAGACCTGGTTCTTGGCGCTGCGGAAGCGAGGGTATCATATTGTTTGCGTCGGCATCGGCGGCGTTGTCCCTGAAACCAACTCCGCAGCTGGGGTTGACTCACTATCGGCGTCAGCAGCATCAGTCAGTCGCTGCTATCTCTTTCCTCCTCCCTTTATCGCGTTGTCCGCTTGCTGCGCGCGCTTCTGCCCCCATCGTTTGCCGCTGGGTGTACACGCCGCCCCCCTCCCCCCTCTTTCTGCGAGTCTCCGGTTGTCAAAGCGCCGGCTCGAACTTAATTCCTTTCTTCGATCCTCCTCCAATGCAACCCCTGTGCGGTGGCAATCAGAGAGCCAGATCGGTGGCGGCGGATCTGTATATGTGCACCGCCCGAGCCGAAATTGCCGCTGCCGTTCGCCACTGCGAAATTATCTGCCAGTTCTTTCTGAGCCATGAGCGAGACGACCGGTGGAAGTCCTCTGTCAAGAACTGTTAGTGGAGTCTTTGTTAAAGGAATACGTGTGAGAAATTAAAAAAAAAAATCTGTGATAGCGCATACATGTGTTGCTCGATTTCTTTGCCTCAATCTATCGAAAAGGTGAAACAGCTTATTTGCTGCGCTCAAATTTCGCATTAGGAAGTAACGTAATCGTCGGTAATTTTTTTAGCTGCTCAGCTGCAATGATTCACGTGTTAACATATCTGATTTTTGCTACGGCAATCCATTTATCCAGAAAAGCTTTACATCCTTTTTTTTTTTTAGCACGCTGCCCAAGCTTTCTTCCTGCCCTGTTCTTGCTGTTGCAAACGTCATCCATTAGGCGCTCCTTGAGGCATCTCCCTGTCTGCCCTATATATATGTTGCCGCATGAAAAGAATCTGATGCATGACCCCATCACCGCACGCTGCGTACGGTTGCTGGTGCTTAACTGTCCCTCAGTCTGTCTTGTTGTTGTTGTTGTTGTTGTTAGTTTTTCGCAGTTTGCACAAGGTAGCAATTTCTTGGTAGTTAGCGCTCGCGGAGTTCTTTTCTGTTTATGTGTCCTCGTCTTTTGTCGCGCTACAGTGTTTTGAAGTTTTCAAGTTTGTAGTTAGGAACAGCTTCCATGCCTCTAGATAATGGCATGGTGCTCTGTGTAAGATGGAGGCTGGCAACATTGCCAGTTGCTTGCCCTTTATTCCGCGACGGTGCTAACGTCAGCGAAAGAAGTCATGAGTGCTCAGGGACATTTCCATTATGCATAATTATTTACAGTGGAATGCAGCTGCATAACCCCTAGTCGGGGAGGAAAAGGCACGAAGAGAACTTTTGAGAAATCATCTGGCTTTTGCTTGCATTGCGGTAATGATGATTGCTTAAGGGAAAGTATATAAAGCTTAGTGACTCTGTTTTCAGGAAATCCAAGGCGCCCAAGTTCCGTTGTTGTTCTCAGGGTAACCCATAGGGTCAAGCTGGACGATGATAGGCGGTCTCGCGGTTTCGGCATATGCAGTTAGTTTGTCCACCAAGAAGGACAGGAGCTGCGGGCGGCAGAAAACACAGGTGAACACCAAGGTAGTATCAGCAAGAACGCGTTCGCTTTCAAGACGTAAAATCATTTGGTGACACTAGTCTCGCTTACTTTAACACGTGGCCGATGAAGCAAATTATAAGCGTTCCCAAATTTGTCCGAACACATGTTTTTCTTTTTATTACGGCACAGCTATAACGAACCCTTCCTAAAGGTAAACTTTATGATTTCTTATGGTTGTTTAGGACGAGAAGCGAGATCGGTGAAGCCTTTTCAAGATTCATGAGCGGAAAGAAATATTCTTCCCTGTGAAAAAAAGAACATTTAATTTCTCATTCTGCAAAATATTTATTCAAGGGAATTTTACTTCATTACGAGCGTAAACTCTAATTGCAGTGCTTTATACAAAGGCCCAGTACGTTGGCTTCTCAAAGAAATGAATAAGATATTTGGGGATAAGCAGCAGTCAGAAAGAGAGGAATAGAAGGCTCTTAAAAATGCCCCCATCCTCCTCCCCCTGCGTGATTTTGATTCAACGTACTGTTCTTGTCATGACACCAATATATTAAGCCGCCACGATGACTGCACTTCGCCAGGCCCATTGAGTGCCCTTGTGTCGTCGACCAAGCAACATCCCCAAACCAGCAAGATCCAATTCAGGGCAGACTTAATGAGGTTCACTGGCCACTGACCATGATCAGTGAACTTCATCAAGCCACGAATCCTGAGCAGACGGTATGCCGTCGAACCCTAGACTACACCAATTCAGTACAGGCTCTTACCGCTGGCCTCTTGTCCGCCAAGTTGCGCAGTTCGCAGGGATCATTGGCGAGGTCGAAGAGGTAGTACTTCTTGCCCGACTCGAAGTTGCTGATCGACTCCCTCTTGCATCGTACGGTCGCCTTGAGCCTCCATTTCTTCTCGTTGCCGCCCTCAAAGAGGCTTGAGTTGCGGTAGAAACGCTCGAGTACAGCCGCTGCTCTGGAGCTCCGTTGAAGCCCGTCCAGGTCACTGTATGGCCGGCTTCCCCCGACCACCTGCGCGCACCCCAAGCAATGAACGTTGGAGTTCACTCAGCTAGCGTGTATTTTCATAACCTAGATTGTAACTAATCTCAGTATTTTTGGCACAGGATGAAAATTCCCATCGCGAAATTCGAAGAGTTTTCCCAGGGCTGACCGACACAAATAGCAGTTCTACAAATAACTGATATGATCCATATTTCGACGCAACATTTTACTTTTTCTTATTGATGCCAGTCACCACAAGTGGTGTAGCTCCTGTCAAAGTACAACAGCGTTGTGAGCACTAAAACTAGGACCAGTGAACGTTGTATTGAGTCTACAAAGCAGGGACCGGTCTCCAGAGACAACTATTGGAGACAAAATTCATTCATGTATAAAAACAAATTGAGGCAGTTAAGACCCCTTGGATTAGTAAGGCGAAAGCCTTTTGGGCTAATTCTGCTATAGTATTATTTGACAGAATTCCGCCGATGATGTGGCAGGATAGCGGCTCCTTTCGTGTCGGATTCGAGATGAGTAGGTCTACTCGGCGGCGATGGCGCGCGCTCGTTGCGCCACTTGTTCTTCATAGCTGGCGGCAGATGGCCTGCGCCGCGCTCCCTACTGGAGAGGAGGGCGAAGCCGTCGTTGTCTTGCCCTCTTTGTTGCCGTGGAGACAACTGGAATGCTAGACAGGAAGAATTAAGTATTGTTCCTTGCGTGCCCCGTGTGGCGTAGTTGGTTAGCGCACTCGGCTGCTGATTGGAGGAGTACGGTACCACGATTGCCAGTGGTGGGTGATTTTTTTTTATTAAAGGTTAAAAAGCTCATGACTCAAGACAGGTGAGGCAGACACTTCCTGTCCGCAGATCTTTAGTACATTCATGAGGCAAAAAATGCTTTCCCGTTAAAAAGGCGGCGGACTTTAAATAAATACTCTCGTGTCCCTCTCAAATGCGATGCATGCGTCCCAGGACGAACAGGGTGCACTGCTGTCTACACCTCACTGGCGGTGCTGCGATGTCCCAAAACGAATGTTTTATCCTTGGGTAACAACATGTGTTGAGCTCAAACAAACGAATTTCTGAGCCATTTGCTTGTCCGTAATTAGGTAGATCCGAAATTCGAATGCTAGAGCGGAAGATGGTCCCGAGTGCATAATCGAATAAGCAAGGCGCATTGAAGAAGCCATCTCAGCTCTACGCCGCTTTCTCTGCAATCAAAATTGCCAGATGTCTCAAAGAAGCGCGTAAATAATTTTTTTTAATTTGCTTTTGAGATGAAAACACGGCGTCTGGGACTCAACGTTACCATTTTTGGCAAAAATTTAACTACCAAACTGTTTAACTAATTTTCAACAATGCACTCCTTAACAGGCGTCTAGTCGTAATTAGAAATTTGCAGCCTGCCACTAGTAAGGACCATATCAGTTCCCAAAGTTCGAAAGCGTGATTCTACTCGGCGCTGTGGCTCAACAAATTGTGACAATGTCGCGCCAAAAGATGCACATTTTCAGAAACACCGCGCACTAAGAACCGCCTACAATGTTGTCACTCAATATCGCAAGTCTACCTTGGTTCTCTCTGCCTCGCTGAGGCTGTATCAACAAGCAGCAACAAGTGCCGTAGCGCTTGAATTACCGCAAAGTTAACGTGGCGCTTGGAGCGAGGCTAGCGCGGGTTTTTCAAAAACACGTATTTTGGCGCGAAATTGACGACATATTAGTTGTGCTTAGAGGGTAACCGCGTTTTAGAAGCCCTTAAGACTATTACTAAAAACCCGCTGCAAATCTCTAATCGCAGCTAGACACTTAACAGCAGTAGTTGTTGTTGTGGGCGCCACTGACCACAGGGCCCCAAGCGGCAAGCTAACCAGGCGGACCGCCGGGAGACCCCGGCATGGGCGTCCGTGCCAAGCAGAGCAAAAACAAGCGCCATTACCTGATGTACAAATAAACAGTTTTGCTTGTTCTACCGGCTACGTCTACCACATGGTGGCAGCGGCGGGATAACCAACGCAGCGTAACACCCAGAAGGACAGCGAGCCCAACGTAAGCGGCCGCAGCGTCATGCCAGACACTCGCGGCGCGAACAAAGAGCGCGCGAGCGGCACTCCGAGAATGACGTTCAACCCGCTCGCCGTGGAACTGCCGACAAAGCTCGATTTCCGCAAGCCCGAAGATTGGACACGATGGCACCGCAGGTGGGAACGCTACCGACTCATCTCCGGTCTGACAGGACAGGACGAGACGACACAAATCAACACATTTCTCTACGCCATGGGTGAAGAAGCGGAGGACATGCTCGCTGCTTTGAAACTGACAGACGAACAGATTGCATCATACTCCGCCGTGGTGAGTGCTTTTGAAAAGCATTTCCTACCTCGAAAGAATGTCATCTATGAGAGAGCGCGATTTAACTCTCGGAAACAAGAGCAGCATGAAAACGTCGACGCATTTGCGACTGAACTGTTCAAGATGGCCGAAAGATGCGATTACGAAACTCTCAAAGACGAACTGATTCGGGACAGGCTCGTGGTCGGCTTGCGAGACGTAAAACTCAGCGAGAGCCTGCAGCTTAACGCAGAACTCACTCTCGAAAAAGCAATCACAGCTGCCCGCAATTCAGAGAGCGTGAAACTTCAACACAAGGAAATTCGCTCCATCGAACAGCCAGCTCTCGACATGGGAGAAATTCGCGGCCAGACAAACGTCAAAACTCGCCGGAACGAAGCGAAGGTGCCTTTCAAGTCTCGCCCTCAAGGTACACACAAGACGGGAGACGAACGCTGCGAGTGGTGTGGTGTGTGCGTGACCACACGAAGACACAGTGTCCCACGATAGACAAGACGTGCAACCAGTGTGGTAAAAAAGGCCACTACGCCAGCGTCTGCATGTCTAAGCCTAAGAACGAGACCTCGAGTATCCGACAACGACCAAACGATCTCGGAGAGCTATATCTAAGCGAAATCAAAATGGGAGTGAACACGCTGTGGAGAATTCCTGCTACCATGAACAACTTGCCCTTTACCTTCAAGGTCGATACCGGCGCGGATGTGACTGCAATCGCACACGACCAGTACGACAGAACCATCATGGGACCCATCAAGTCAACGCAACAGCTGTTGATAGGCCCAGGCCAGACAGCGATAGCCACTGTTGACTACATCGATGCAACAGGCGCAACACTGAAGTCCAAGAAGCAGTCTTCATCATCAAAGGATTAAAAGAACCGCTGCTCAGTCGACCAGCTATAGAATCACTTGGGATTCTACAGCGCCCTCTTGAGCTAGACCCTCGCACAATCAACTGATGACCCCAACTTCTTGGCGTCATACCCAAAGCTAACGTATGGGCTTGAAGTCATGAAGACTGAGTACCGCATCAAAGTCAAAAAGGATGCTGAGCCATACGCAGTCAGTTATCCTAGGCGCGTGCCTCTTCCAGTGCTTCCACTTGTGACGAAAGAACTAGAAAGGATGGAAGACTTGGGAGTCATCCAGAAGATCGAGCGAGCAACCGAGTGGTGTTTTCCAATGGTTGTCGCACGAAAAAAGAACAATGAGCTGCGCATCTGCGTGGACTATGGTCAACCCAACCAACAAATAATACGCGAACGTGTGCTCATGAGGTGGACGAGTGTCTTGCAAAATTAGCAGGTGCAACAGTTTTCAGCCGCCTAGATGCACGAGCAGGGTACTGGCAGGTGCCACTGTCCAAGGACTCTCGCGAATACACAACCTTCACCACACCAGTTGGCAGGTTCCAGTTCCTGAGGCTTCCCTTCGGAATCTCCACAGCGCCAGAGTTCTACCAACGAGAAACGCTCCGTGTGCTCGAAGGGCTAGATGGTGTGAGTTGTCTACAAGATGACACCATTGTCTCAGGGACGACAACTGAGGAACACTGCTGGTCCTGAAGAAGCTGGAAGATGCAGGTGTTACCCTCAACATCGACAAGTGCTCCTTTCGACAAACAGGAGTAACATTCTTAGGACACGTCGTAAACTCAACAGAAGTCAGCGCCGACCCGGCAAAGGTCAGGGCTATAGTCCAGCTAGACCCACCATGTGATGTGTCAGAAGTTAGGTCTTTGTTGGGCTCTGCAAACCACCTAGCGAAATTTCCTCCAGAGCTAGTAGACTTTACGAAGCCTCTCAGAGACTTGCTCCACCAAGACGCCGACTGGCACTGGGGCCCAGCTAAGCAGCAGAGTTTTGACAAACTCAAGCAACCTTTAAGCAGGACGCCGATTCTTACTCACTATGATGCTCAGTCGCCTCATACAGTGTCTGTGGATGCTTCCTCATACGGTCTTGGGGCTGTACTTCTACAGCTGTCGCACGAAAAGCTCCTACCTGTGGCATATGCGTCACGCTCTCTTACGGATACAGAACAAAGATATGATATGCCCAAATCGAAAAGGAGGCACTGGCAATCACATGGGCTTGCGAACATTTCCGCAAATACCTGCTGGGATCAGCCTTTCACGTGGAAACGGACCACAAGCCGTTAATACCGCTGATGTCGACTAAACGACTCGACGAGCTGAGTCCTCGCCTTCAACATTCCAGGATACGCCTTTGGGAGTACGACTACACCATGTCCCACACTCCCGGCAAAAGGCTGTACACAGCTGACCTTCTGTCCCGGAAGCCATCTGGGAAACCAGCAGACAAACAAAAAACTCTCGAGAGTGCAGTGCGCGAGTTTGAAGAATTAGCACTTGAACAGCTCCCTGCTTCAAACCAAATAATGGACAGAATCAGGACAAGCATCCAGTCAGACGAAACACTTTCCAGGGTGGCTACCTTCTGCACTACATCATGGCCAACTGTGCATGGGCTGTCACCTGTCCTGAAAAGGTACGTCGAGGTGGCTGGTGAGATTTCGCTCGTTAATGGTCTGCTATTCAAAGGCGACAGAATAATCATCCCGCCAGACATCAGAGTAGAGGATCTGGAAAAACTTCATGCAGGCCACTTGGGCACAACGAGGTGCCGAGCGAGGGCAAGAGAATGCATATGGTGGCCAGGCATAGGCAAGCGCATTGAAGACTACGTGGAAAAGTGTCCAACTTGCAGAGAGCACAGAAAGCCAGAAACAGAACCCCTGCTTCAAACCCGATTGCCAGCACACCCTTGGAACACAGTCGGCATGAATCTCTACACGCTGGAGAGGAAAGAGTATGTTGTAGTAGTAGACTACTACTCCCGATTTTTCGAGCTAGAACAGCTGTCGAGGACAGCTACAAAAATATAGCCCTAGTCTTGGAGCCAATGTTTGCACGGTACGGTGTTCCACGGACAATACGCACAGACAACGGGCCGCAGTTCACTTCCACAGAGTTCAAAGAACTAGTGCATCATTGGGGAGCCACACACACAACCCCAAGCCCTTACTACCCGCAGAGCAACGGTATGGCTGAGAGGGCTGTGCAGACAGCAAAGCAGCTTTTGAGGAAGTCTTCCAACATACACGAAGCGTTGCTTGCCTACAGGGCCACACCCAGCGTGGAAGGGTTTTCACCAGGAGAACTCTTAATGGGTCGTCGTCTGAGCACCACAGTACCAACCACTTCGAAGCTGCTAGCCCCGAAGTTGGACGATAGCGAATTCAGACAAAATAATGAAGCCTACAGAGCTCGTGCAAAACGATCATACGACACCCGGCTCAAGGTACGGAGCCGAGAGCGCTTACCACCAGGCACAGCGGTGCGCATCCTCGCTGGAGCTGCATCACACGGCGTGGTAACACAGCCAACATCAGAAACAAGGTCCTACGTTATACAAACCTGCAGAGGAGAAGCAAGACGTACAGCAAGACTCCTGCAACCGTTGCAGGACACGAGCACCACAAGAAGTGGACGTGTTTGTAAGCGACCAGAACGCCTGGACCTGTGAGATCAAACCTTTCAAGAAAAGGGGGTGTTGTGGGCGCCACTGACGACAGCGCCCCAAGCGGCAAGCTAACCAGGCGGACCGCCGGGAGACCCCGGCATGGACGTCCGCGCCAAGCAGAGCGAAAACGAGCGCCATTACCTGATGTACAAATAAACAGTTTTGCTTGTTATACCGGCTACGTCTACCACAGTTGTAAAGCTAATTTTCCGCAGTTGTGTCTGACAGCTTACTAGATAAAATTTATCCCCTATTTTCTGGTGCAATTGTGCCATATAATCCATCTTCGTGTCTCGGAAAACCTCTTTTATTAATTTGTGGCAGGTTTCCCTGAAACACCTTGTATATCGCGATATACGACCATTTACAATAACGTTTTCCCTAGTTTTCGCTGCAACACGTGCATTTTTACTCGCCTGCCTAATCATTGCCATAGCCTGGCGGACATCCTCGCATTAGCCACGCATGCTCAGTTTTGACTCTCGTACGTGTCCAGTTAATTGGTATTCATTCAGAGCAATCCAAGAGTACCACTGAATATGAGAAACGTCTTTTCTAGTTTTGAAGTCACTACGTACATGGATGTGCGGTTGAATAACGCGTGTAGTCCTTCACTACTACTGCAATAAGGCTTGAAGCAGCGCAGAAAAATCTGTGTTTGTTACGCGGCCCCCTTGTAATACCGGCGTGCCCTGATGCATTGCATGGCATTTAAGATCATAATGGAACTTTCAAAGAAAATAGTTTATATTTGCTTATTCTTTGACTGCACCTGATAACGTCTGACGACGTCGAAACAGCTTATATTGTAACAGTTGTTACACAAAAGTACAGCACAGAAGAACTGCTGCAGCAGCTGAACGAGGGCACCAAGAATGGGCCTACACTTTTACGTCATCTACCTCTACTGCCTGTGGTGTTTTTCTTCTCCTACACTTACAACATAGGTGTCAATATAGCCATTGAAAAAGTAAGTGTACTGCAATTATCCGGGGATTTTCTCTTGTGTTGACAATACCAGTATGCCTTAACCGTTGCTGTTCTCGCATTTGTTCTCGGAGGGCAGGGATGACGTTTATACAAAACACTATATTTAAAAGTTTCGCGGTTATATTCGGAAACTAGGGTAATCTGTCCACCAGTAACTGCATAAAAAGTCAGAAATGGAAGAAAAGCCGCTGTTTTGAACAATAACACTCAGGACCCTATCCTTCATTTATGGTCGGTATTCCATACAAATCTTGCGGCATCCCAAAAGAAAATAGGAAGTCAATAACCTCGTAGCGGCCGTCTGATGATGCTCCAGAGCTTCCGACCAGAAGCTTATAGTGTCCGTATCGAAAAGCCGAATTTCCATTGCCAGGGACAGTGTCGTGGAGCAGCTCGAAGCGGGGAGACGAAGTGCCCGTAGACAGAGCTTGCCACATGTCGACTCCATCCAATGCACCAAGGTTCTTTACGTTTCCCCCTGAAGGAGACGTCAAGAACGAATAATTTACAACGTACACGAGGGGCCATTGCGCTCGAATTGAGGCCGCCGTAGCGACACGTTCCGATGAGGAAGAAACACAAGGCGCTTGTCCTGTCTATCTTTCTGCGCGCTGTTCGTTTTAGCGCTACATCCATTCAAGTAAATATGCACCAACTACACCCTCCCCTCCCCCCTCCTGCAAGTATTAAGAAACTCAAGGCGCTCATGCATTGTGCAGTGTCATGCATATTGAAGAACTATTAAGTGTTTGAAATTAATCCGGAGCCCATGTCGCTTTGGTAGGTTAAACCTCATATTCGATGCCATACTGAAGTTCATGTCTTCTTTCTCCGGCGCCAAAAATTAGACCATCACTTCTCCCCGGCTCCTAAGCTACCTCGTATCGCAAAATTAATCCAGGAAAACCGTTTACACCCGCAGCTGGTGTTTAAAGCGATCGCACCTAGCCATGCGACAACTTTGCTGTCCTAGAACGCCACAATAGTTACAGAACACCAGACACACCAAACAATAGTGACCCGCAAAATAATCTAAAAACGACCACTGAGAATACTGTTCTACACGCAGGTGCATCTTCGACTTCAGCGCTATACAGCATGCACTGCGCCTTGTAATTTGGTACTAGTCTTCCCCTCGAAAGTCGCACCCTTATTATTTGGCCCTCCTTGTGGGAAACATTTGCTGCGATCAAGATAATGAGAAGTCAAGCAATGCTGTTTCGTCAAATTTTTTTCAATATCTGATAATATTAAAACAATGCTATTTCATTTAGACTTTTTCACCATCTGATAAAATTAAACTCTGGCCTAAATGTGGACATGAAATATGATAATAGAAATTATTTTTATAGATTACTTTTAATGCGAGAAAATTCCTTCATTGCATGTCATTGGGAAATTGCTGTTTTTGCTTAGACAATTAACTTATTACCAAGTCCAAGAAAACGTACATTTGCCTCCTTAGTGTATAAGTATCTTTCCAGAAATCTTCAGTCTCAAGCACGGAGTGAAATGTAGTATAATTAAAATATAAATATTCAATTCGGCAATGATTATTAGTTAATTACGATTTTCAACACAAACCGATAGCCAGTGTTGCCTCTTTGTTTTGCGCGGAAATTGAAATTAAATAATGGACTATTAGATGAACGAAAATTGTGACATCTCTGCTTGTAAAAAAGAAAAAAAAACGGGGACGCGAAATCTGTCAGCCTTCTTGGGAGCCATTATACATTTCCGAGCTCCGTTGAATTTTAGCTCTTCAGTATGAGGATATGAACACTTGCGCTTACCTTACGGTGGTAAAACAAAATATGTGCAAAATAATTTCCAACGATGATCTCCAGGTGCTGACGTAACTTTTATGCTTCTAGTGATTTTTATGCAACTGAAGACATAACATTCAGATGCGGTTTGGCCATTTCCTTAGACAATTTATTTAATGTGCGTGTGAATCTGAAATCTTTATTTCCGTTTTTAGATTCTTTTGAGGTGATTTTTCAGTTTTACCATTTGCGAGCTATGGAGTTTTCATATTTCAATCGAATTAAACTCTCATTTTTTAATTTCAAAGTTTAGAAATTGAAATGAAACATAACGTAAGAACAAATAAATTTTGGACTGCACACTACTGGGATCCAGGTCAATGGAGCGGATTTTTTTTTCTTTTTTTGCCAAGACTAGTTAGTGTGCGTTAGCGTGTAGCTTGGATTAGCCTTACATACGGGTGCGTTGGCAATAACTCCTCTTGAGCCACTTAACAAAATGAAGTAATTTCCACTATTACCTTTTCTTCCCCACGCAATATATATTCCCAATACTCTGCGTAGTGCAGCAAGCCAAACCAACACTCTGCATAAATTGTAAGACTATGTAGCGCACGTAGGCATGTAAAGAATATTTCCGCGACTGCGTGCCGCTTAGTCCGCGGCAACTCAGGTTAAAAAATACTGCACTGGTATAACCCCAGAAAATTCCGATCACGTCATGGTATTAGCGTTGTGGAAGTTCGCATCCCCTGAGGTTCTACAACTACCCCACGTTCGTCATAAGCCGTGGACACATACGCTTGGGCCGCGATCGTGAAACTGCGCTGCACCTTTATCCTTCCACATTGTCGTCCCTCATGGTTTCTCACCGGCTGCTGAGTAGAGCGTGGGTAGCCAATCGGACACGTGCATCAGCTGTGTAGAGACCCTGCGGCTAGCTGCCAAGCGCGGACCCCAGATGAGCGCAGACGCGCGGACGCCGCCTTCCCAGAGCGTGCCCTTGATGCCGCGCAAGGGCCAGTTGAAACCTCGGTTGGGGTTGTCCCGCGTGTAGGGGTGCCCACCATTATCCGTGCTGAATACGATCACTGTGTCCTCTAACATGTGGGACCCCTCCAGGGCTTCCAGCAGTTCCCCCATAGAATCGTCTAGGGAGTCGACCATTCCTGCGAGAAGAGTGCATGTGACCCACGCGTAGAGAAAATACATGCCACGTGTGCATTTATACTACTTTGGTTATGCATCACTTTTGCTTACGGCGCGAGCCTTGTGAAGAAGCTTGCTTAAATCGCTGATGCAGCTGAAGACGTTACAAGCAGATGCGCTTTGGCCATTTCCTTAAACAAATGAGTTAATTTACGTCAAAATCTCAAATCGTTATTTCCGTTTTCAGATTCTTTTTTGCATCTCTATATGTTTAATCTAAATTGCTAATTTAAAAGCACGATTTTCCAGTTTTATAATTTGTGAGATATCAAGTTTTCATACGATTTTAGCTACCTGTGCTAATTTGTATAAACTTTTTGTGCATGCCTACAAAACGATAGACTTTTTTGATGAATGGATATAATATTTAGGCGGAATAATGATGATTTCGTTTAGAAAAAGGGCGGCACCTGGAAAATTTAATAGATGAAGCCGCAGTAACACTGATAAAATAAAATCCGGTATTAATAGCAGTACTGTAATTTGCAGCGTCACGTATTAGTACAAGGGCAAATTAATGAGCGCCGTCTGGTATAGATTCAACACTTACCTGCGTAAGTGGTCCTTTCTTCGTCACCTATGTAGGTAAACTTCGCGACGTTGCTGTCAGGGGCTTCCAGGAGTTTCGGCAGGTAGGTGCTGTGAGTAGCTTGGTGCGCCAAATATAAGAACAGGGGCTGCAACGATGCGACATAAACGGTCCGTCAATGACGGTGTTAAGTATTTTTTTTTTTCTTTTTTTACTCTGTGTTACTCTTCCTCGCGTACCCTTGTTAGCAGTTAAACGAAAACAAAAAAAGCTATTCATGTAAAACGAAATTAAAAGAGAAGCTGAATGAGCAAAAGCTAGACAAAGAAAGTAGGACATCTATACGCTCACAGTCGGAGACATGAAACAGAAATGCTTCTATTTCAATAGAGTCATTGAAACCGGCGCTAATACGCCCAAAATACGTCGTGTGATGCCCATTAATTATTGCACCAAACCATGTCGAACATGATACAGAGAGCCATTAAACAGCCCTCCCACTTTCTTCTTTTTTTTTTTTTTTTTGCGGGGTAGTTCACTTTTTCCATCGTTCCCGAAATCCGAGGAGAGTTTGAAGCATCCACCTAGTTCCACCCACAAGAAGCCACCTGCCACTACGAGGCCACACTGCAAGTGAGAAAGATGTGACGGCAAATCCAGTTTAAAAGACAATGCCTGATGAGTGTAAAAGCGAAACGTTAAACCACAACTTATGACGCAGATTTGTTACTGGGCCAAGCCTCCTGCACATTGCCGCATCTCTGCAACAGGCGCCGTCCTTGTTCGTGTCACTGCCGCACTTACCGTAAGCATTCCACCGAAGTTCGCTCAGCCCCGTTCGTAAGAATAATAGTCAGTAAGATTCTAAACGTATTCTTAAAACAGAGCATTCGTTCTTACTCGCGCACTCCCTGAGTAACATATTTTCAATCTCTCTTTATAAGAACTAAATTTTCCCGGGAGTAAAGTGAAATTGGAAAAGCTCCATGCTTACCATGGACGTATTCCTGTTGGCGATGATGGACTTCGCCCGCTCAGTGAAGGCCGTCGTTGCATACACGCCCTCGTCGGGAACAATGGGTTCCGTGTTATTCCAGAAATCGAGCCCACGGAGACCGTTCTGAGATCGCCAGGAAATTCCGACATTGGTAAGTGCCCCGGAGAGCGGCACCCTGATCGTTCGCACCTTGGTCAAAGCACTATATTACTCTATCCTATTATTACCGAGTAGAAACCCCTTCTCACCCCGGCGCGTTGACTCAGCGGTTAGGGCACTCGACTGTTAAGTCTGAGAACCTAGAATCAATCCCGTCTATGACGGCCGCATTTAGATTGAGGCGAATCACAAGAAACTCGCCTACAGGGCGATGCCACTGCAGGTTTAGAAATGTTTTTTGGCATTTAACGATATGAACCATGAAAATATAAATTAGCCCTCTCGTTTACTAGTTACTTCATGGGTTACAGAAGGCGGGCATGTTTGAACCATTTCAT
>NC_139349.1:14881870-14914370 GCF_055883805.1 Amblyomma maculatum | reverse complement strand
GCGCTGTGGCGCTATATCGACAATAAGGAGCTTTCTATTAGGAACGTCCTTTCTGTGCGATATTTTGGAGGCCTTACGCGAACACCTCATATCCTTCAGACTGGACAGCACACTTGCAGTAACACTTCGTTACAGTTAAGACTACTAATTATCACTGCTAATCAGCGCTACTACTTACCCCTACTACTGCACACTTACATACTTAATAACCGTACTACGTAACTCTACTACGTACCCTCGCCCGTACCACTACTAATTACCAATGCTACATAAGATCATGACTTATCAAAAAGGTATAATATCCACTCAGCAGTTCCGTCACATCAGCCCTCAACGATACTTCAGCGTCCCCTATTTTTTATATGCCCGCGTTTAGGCAACAAATGAAAAAGCTATCAAAGTGACCTCGAGGCACTGGAGGACAGTAATCATTCGACAAAATTGCAAAGAAAACCGTTGACGATAATACCAACCGGTTCGCTGCAACTTGAATGGTTGGATTTTACTAAAGGGCTGATATGTTCGGAATTGGTGAACGCCTATTCTGATCTTCTTTCTTGCAGCTTCCATGTCGCAGTTTCTCTCAGTTTCGTTCACCCGGAGACTTCCGACACATAGATTTACAGGCCATTTTGCAGCCTCACCCAATAAAAGAAAACAAAAGTCAGGAACCGCAACACGTGACTCCCTGCCCCCGTCGATTTTCCTTGACGGTTTCCTGCTTTTGTAGCGTGTGTCGCCAGCAATTTTTTGCATAAAGCGTTGAATGGCGCGTTTCAAGCCCGTCGGTGTATCTACACGCTCTTGTGACAATGGGCTCGATCAAGGAGGCAACTGTAGCATTTACAGCAATTCTGCAATGCCAAGATACGGCGCATTTTTATTTTCTGCAGGTGAAGAACACCTCACGCTTTACCAAGTCTCTACGACCGTCATTACACAAACGCATTCGTTGTAGCCAATAGCAGCGCAAGCCCAAATAACTGGCTACTCGAAGCTGGATAATGCTTGTGTTTTGGTATATATTTAAGGATTCGCTGGAGGTGAAAAACAAAAGGCGGCAATTTGTTGTGCGATATCCGTTAAATATACACAGGTTATCAAAATTATTCTGTGGACCTGTCCACTTGCAAGGGTGGAAGAACGGGCTAGTTGGTAAATCATCTTGGAAAGCAAAATAGCGCACTTCAAAACACAGACATAGGAAGGGAACGACAACAAAGCGCTGACAACACCTGTCCACTACGGCATTCTCGGTAGTCTGTGTCACTTCGCGACGTGAACTGCTGCATAAAATACATACCAAATTTGGGCAGATTTTCAAAAAAAAAAGGAATGAATAGCTGTTACCATTTATGTGAATTAAGCCCATCTGTGCAGCGTCTGTCAGAATTTTACACTCTAGGGGATTTTTTTTTTTTTTTGTCAGTCGTTAGTGGGAACTCTTGTACCGTCACTGGAGATCCTAGCCTTCTGAATTGGAAGCCAATGTTCATCTTAGTTTCAAAAGATTTAGAACGTACCATGGAAACGTGTGACGAGTCAAGTATGTCGCTGATGCAAACCTTGCCCCGGGCCTAAAGTGTTTTGCAGATGGTGGACATCGAATTTTTTTAAGGCGAAAACCTTTAATGGCTCATGCTGACGTGGACAAAATGTGTCCCGCTTTTGCGGCGGCTCTGATTGACCGAGGCGGGATGACGTCATAGAGGTTTCGACCAAGCACAGTATGCGCGAATGCGTGTCTTATATAATCACATGTCAATCAATGATCAATTACTAATTAATGACTAAAATAATGAATTATTAATTATTAATCAGCGGCTAATTAGGTCTTTCATAAAATAATGAATAAATAATTAAGTAATTGCATACCTAATGGTTCTCAATTAATTACGTAATGATCATTTAATTGAACAATTATTAATTAGTGTCAGTTGCGTAGCAGAATGCGGCACCCAGGCTTTCGCCTTTCACTACTTTAGTCACTAAAGTCCCTCGTAATTTTTCTATAAAGATTATGACAGCAAAGATATTTCTGGATTGCGTTACAACAAGCGAATATCAGGATAGAGGAAAATTGAACCAAGCAGTCAGATTAGCTTCCCTACATAAGTTCTGCTGGCATTCACATAGTTATGACTTCTTATGCGATCATAATGAGTGGCACAAAACATTAGTGATGTGTAGCTCACCAGCAAAAGTTTTTCTTCTTTATGGGCCAGCTCTTCTTAAAGCATTAAACTGAATGAATTTTCATACTCCCGCAGAGCCAGTTTCTTCTCATTACAGTCTTAAGCGAGCGCTGCTGTTCTTTTAAATGTCTGTGCGATCAAACTCTTTTGTCTAAGAGATATGCATTTTGACAGTACATTCGAGCACTCGCGGCGCCCATGAAGCTACCAAGGTTGTCAGAAATGAAGGCAATACTCCTGCTCTGTCAGTATAATTTTTAGTGTCGTAAATTTCCCGTTGCAATGGTCAAATGCAGGCCGGGGGCCTCTCAAGACTTTCTGCTTTGTCGTTAACGCAATTGATGCGTCATGCCGGGGATGAGCAACCACTGACCGTTGTGCGCGGGGTAGAGGCCGGTCATGAGGGCACCCCTGGATGGCGAACACAGCGATTGCGCATAATAGTTGTTCAGCAGGATGCCCGTGCTGGCCAGGGCGTCCAGGTTGGGAGTCGGTATCTGCGCCGACCCGTGCAGGCTCGTGTCAGCCCAACCCTGCAAATGGCGGCAATGCATTTTGCTTCTGCAGAACAAGTCGCTGGCCTGCTCTCACTCTGCAGTGCACCACTGGGCGTGCGAATGAACTGAGAATTGCTGTGAAAAAAATTGTTGTCTCGAGGCTAACAAAAATATCGAAAAGCACAGGCTTCAAACTTCTGCGTGACAACTGTGCTTAAAAACGAACCACCTCCTTTGCAATGATGCACGGCAGCTTCAGTGATAAAGATGGCTTCCATGCCCAGCTGTCCTTGAAACCAGAAACCAGGTAAGCCTGTAACTGAGGGATAAGATTTTCAATTTTCACCTTTGAGAAAGTTTTAGTGGGGCATGATTCTCCGTAAACATGGTGATTTGTCGTGGCCTCCTATTCTTCAACGCTGCGAATATCCGACCAATGAAAGCTTCTTGCGTTAATGCTGACTGAGTGAAATAGCTACGAACCTAAGGCAGTTTGTCTCAATGTTTTGGGTTCGTGACGTCGTTACGGTCTGCGAGTGGCAGTGCATGCTTTACACAGAGTCTTATGGCGTCTTGATTGTGCCTACAAGCGGAACATATGCCAGTGTAAGAGACAGTTCGTATGTCTGCACAGGCTCGGTAAAAGCGCAAGGCAAAGACAAGAAATTTGTGAACAAATAACGAGTCAGTTTTAAATTCTTCCTGCAGTTTCTTCAGTCACTTCTGTTAAAGGCAAAAGTGCTCAATACGAAAATATCAAACGCGCTCACTGCTCATTGTCAGGCTCCCTATAATAGTTGTGATGGGCTCCTTGCTTATGATGGTGACTTTCCCGCTGCTTATGGTCATGTAAAAAATATCCCAAGCTCATTAATTCCTCCAGCTGCATACTGTTTCAATCCTGTACTATTACTGTTCCAACACATCGATCCTCGAACATTTTGCCGGCCACATTTACAGAGAAATAAACTGCTTTAATAGCGTCATAAGAATAGCTGCTGTTGACCGCTGATAGCAGAGGCCAGACTTCACAGCAAGCCTCGGTCAGCTCACCTTCAGAAACTGGCGACATGCGCGCGTTTTTTACAGAGACCACAAAACTGCGGTTTCAAGTAGGACCTAGTACAAAACGCTCCTTTGAATCTTTAGTACCGAAAAAATTTACGGACGCCATTATTAACGCCAGAAGTTTATGCAACAAATATGATGAAATAATTTCTTTTTTGTCTGAACCTGGTCATTCTTATGACATTATTTGTTTTACGGAGACTTAATTTTTTTTTGTGATGATGAGTGTTTCTCACTTTCCGGATATGATGTTGTTTCTGTGTTTCGGCCTAGAAATCGCGGTGATGGTATCGATATATACATCCGTTAAAGCTTAACTATAAGGTACATCCGCAGTTCAAGATTATTAATGACATCATCGAATGTTTTTCTGTACAGTGCTGTAATATAATTTTCTATGGTATGTATCGTCTTCCTTGCGGTTCACTCGACGATTTCATGCAGTTTACTGAAAACATACTTGAACTAGACGTTCAATTCAAGTTTGAAAGTGTTCTTGTAGGGGACTTCAATTAAATGCTTCAGCTGAAAATCAAGCTAACCTACGATTCCAAGCGCTATATGAGTCCTATGGTTGCTCTAACGTAATCACCGTACCGCCTAGAATAACATCAACTTCTCAAAACATTCTTGACTTGTGCATCACAAGCTTTCCTTCCGAAATGGTAGAATCAGGTACACTGGTCTGCAGTCTAAGCGACCACTTACCAATAAATTGTGTGTTACCCTGCGAGTACCGATTCTTCCCAGAACACGAAATACTAATCAGAGACTACTCTGAGTACTATGTAAACAAATTTAGGGACATGCTGAGGAATGTTGTCTGGAGTATAGTATTAGAGCTATCGGACTCCAGTGTTGCTTACGATGTTTTTGTTTCATGCTTTGTGTCTGCCTATGCAACATGCTTTCCTCTCAAGACCCTTAAAAGGCACAAAATAGTGCGCAAACCCAAGGTATGTCGTAAACTGTTCGAATGAATTAAACACAAAAACAGACTCTTCCAATCATTTTTGTTATTTAATGGTAATGGCTTCCGTTCATTTAAGAGGGTACGAAATCTGCTACATTCGGATTTTAAAAAAGCAAAACGTGAATACTATATGCATAAATTTATGCAGATGGATGGAAACACGCGTCAGGTATGGCAGACTGTGAGAGAAATAATCTACAAGAATGAAGAAGCAAACAAAGTGAAACTTCAGAACGCTGATCTGTAGGAAATAGAGATAGCAAACTTATTCAATGTACATTTTCTTGCTGCCGGTTCTCCCCCCAATGATGTGACCGATAGATTTCTGCTATACCTTGCGAGCATGTCATCCATTCACACACCCCCAATCCGAATGCTATCTATTTATCCCCAACAGACCATAGGGAAGTCCAAGATATAATCATGTCATTAAAAGACCGGTGCGCTTCTGGCAGTGATGAAGTCAAAGCAAACCCACTTAAGGCAACGAGTCAAATAGTGAGCACCCCTGTTGCACAAATCTACAATCTTATCATTTCTACGGGAGTTTTCCCTGCCAAAATGAAACTGGCTCGTGTCACGGCTATACATAAAGGAGGCTCATTTGATGACTTGAATAACTATAGGTTGATTTCTGTGCTTTCAGTATTTGCCAAAATAGCGGAACATATCATAAACAAAAGGCTCGTTGGATTTCTCACCTCGAAAAATATCATAGTAATGGAACAATTTAGCTTTCAAGAAAAAAAAAAAAAAACAAGTCCCCAGAAGCAGCACTACTTCGAATTAAAGAAGAAATTCTGCACAATATCGCAAATAAATCATTCACTCTGAGTATTTTCCTAGATTTCAGGAAAACGTTCGATAGCGTGCAGCATGATATACTCTTAAGAAAACTTCCACATTATGGTATCCGCAGTGTAGCTTTAACCCTCCTTAGTAGTTATTTAATGTCCCACGCGCAGTGTACTCAAATCAGTGGTGTATGTTTTGACATTAACAATGTATCCTACGGAGTACCACAAGGGTCCATACTTGGGCCAGTCTTATTTCTGATAAACATTATTGATATTGTTACGGGGCGGCAAGCCGATGAAAACAGAACAGAGGACAGAGAGATGTTCGATGACCGTGAGATGACGTTTAATGTTGCGGTCCTAGCGCGAGCGCTCCTGCCCGCGTCACTACCCGCTTCTTCCTCCTTCTGGTCCGTAACACTACCCAGGGCCACCGAGCGACCATCCCGATCGTGGACGAGGAAGTTTGTCGATGTTGATGACTCCATGACATGACGATGGGCGTGACTGGACGGGTGAAGAAGAAGAGGAAGAAGGAAGACAACTGCTTGCCGCCATGATGATCCTCGGATGAAGCCTGCCCAAGATGCTTTCAGACCACTGGTCTCCAAGATCCGATAGCCGAGGCCCAGGCACGCACCGCATGGCATAGGCAGGGGTCATGTGTTTATGTGGGGTGGCGTCTTGGGTCTTTGGGGTCTGAGGTCGGCAAATCGGGTCATTAGGATCACATGGTCATCTGTTCTCTCGCTCTTTCTTATGGTCGTGTAGGTGGCGCCTCGGGTCAGTATCCTCCGTCGTGTCTTGTGGCAGGGGCAGGGGACGGGGCGGAGCAACGGCAAGGTATTGTTGGGTCCGGCAGGCTGGGGACCAGCCATGCGATGCTCCTAACCTTTCGCCGACGACACATGACGACGCAGGGCGCCGAAGCTCCGGACCAGGATGAAGGGGTGATGATGAAGTATACCAGCACCTCCAACCAAATGTTACGGGGCGGCAAGCCGATGAAAACAGAACGGAGGACAGAAAGATGTTCGATGACCGTGAGATGACGTTTAATGAAATGTTGCGGTCCTAGCGCGAGCGCTCTTCTTCTTCTGCTTCTTCTCCCTCGTTATAATGGCACATACCCACAGTGGGGGATTGGCCATAATTCGTTGTAGGTGATATAATATAATCGATAATGTCGATTTGACTGTCTGATAGATAACCTAATAATTAGGAGTTAGCGTTGCTGAAATAATTTGAAATTTTGAGGCGATAGTAATGAAAAAAGGATTAAAATTTCTGCCCGCGCCACTACCCGTTTCTTCCTCCTTCTGGTCCGTAACAATATTGTTTATATACCGGGTGCTTCAAATTTAGTTTTATATGCGGATGACACAAACGCTTTCTTTTCGGGAACTGATTTAGATGCATTGTTTAACGTTTAACGTTTAAGGTTTAACGTTATGACTACAAAGTAACCGCCTCCGAATATAAATAAGACGAAGTAGGTTGTATGCCGCTCTAAAAGTACAATAAGGCATACAGTTCTCTCTTTAGAATTTCAAAGAGTGAATATAAAACAGACTTCAACTACCAAATTCCTAGGTATTACTTTCTACGAAGAACTGTTATGGAGTGTGCACATCGACGCACTCAAAACCGCTCTTGCTTCAGCTATAGGTATCTTAAATAGGCTAAGAAGTTATCTCCCAGTTACCCTGAAATGACAGATGTATTACTCTCTCATACACTCACGCCAGAGATGAAGGAAGACAACAAGACGAGCTTGGACGAAGGAAGACGTCTTGTTGTCTTCCTTCGTCCCTGTCGTTTTTTTCGCGCTGTTCTACACAATTGATTACCAACATGCCCAAGCTTCTGTTTTAACTACTGAGTGACCTGAGAAAATAATGCAGGTCTCTTCAATTGACACCACTGTTTAAAAGCACCTGCGTGTTGTCTGCAATAATTGCTACAAGGACTGTGTCTTCTCTTATCTGGCAGCTTCCGTGCTCCTTGCAAAGTAACGTTCGCTGAAAGTAGTGCTCTACAGCTACAAGAGATGCTTTATACGAGAAAACTCATCCGAATGTTTAGCCAAGAAAAGTGATTTTTGTGATTTGCGCAATACCGGGTGTCCGAGATAACTTTAGCTAGAGTGCTTGGCAAAGGGTTAAAAAAAAATCATTTGAGATAGGCCAGAGAAACCAGTTGTATACAGCTGACAGCCATCTGGCACACGAGAGGTACTGTTTCTATATTCAAATTAACTAATTAGTAATTAAGATATCTTTTTCTAATTTACTAAGTATTCTCTTTAGACAATAGATGTGTTTAGCAAAGTTTAAGAGCACCTTCTGAAAGCCCGTTCCATTTATTTCTGATAAAGAAAGCCTCACGTGTATCATTTTTACAAGTTCTAAAGAAAGCCAGCTAAATGCAAAAGTATCACGCAGCTAACGCATTCGTGCACCACGATTGTAGGGCTCTCAATCGTGGTTTGAGAGAACGAAATTAGCCACGGCCGTCACTCGACAGCACAGTCCCTGCGGTAGGCTGATATGTTGGTGATGGTTGCAGCCAGCACGGGGAGCTCGCTGCAACCGTCGCGTGCGCCGACTGCCTGAAGTGGACGAAGAAACCACCGCCGCGGCAGCCGGGTCATCGAGCCAAGTCCGCAGCTAATTTCGTTCACTAAACCCCAGTTTGAGAGCAGCACAATCGCGGCGCACGAATGCGTTAGTCGCACAAGCCTGAGCTGATACGTGTCCGCTTAGAGCTCTGTGTTTTTATCTTGTTTCGCCTATTAACTGTCGTTTTGTGTGGGTAGGACAGTGCCCTCCGTAAGAACGAATGACGAAGACGCCCCTGTGGAGCGATTTCCGACTCGGTGGGCCCTTTCTCAAGTAAGAAAGTCCAACCGGATCCCTCAGGCGCAGGCTAGGCTTAGCTCGGCGTTGCCGAGCGAGGCTGGGCTACGCGCCTGCATGGATTCTGCTCCGCCGACGACAGGTGTGCGGATTTCCGCTGTGTTACAACCTGGCGCAACATCCACGTCCACGCAATCATCAACGCTTACATGCCCCCAGTCTGCTTCGTCTTCGGATGGAACGACTTCGGCTTGTCCCATGGATTGCACCGCCGCCTCGGTGCCTGTAGCCCTCCCTCAAGGAACTGTGCCCGTCGCACCGATTCAGTCTTCCCTTCCAAGGCCAACTACAGCGTGTCAGCCCCTGACACCACCACAGATGCCGCCAGTGAGTCGAGCCTCGCTTCCACTTGCTGCTAACTCGTTCCGCGTCACCATCAAGCCTACATTGCGCTTTGATATAACGACTATCCCTCCCCGGTGTGTCCAAGCCACAATTGACCAAGTTCTAGGTTCTACTAACTACTGTGGATTTGTCGTCCATCGCCCATCGAACACCATTACGGTGAACTTGCCATCCTTGGTGGATGCCCAGAAAATGTGTGCAGTTACTCAAATTCCCCTGGATGCGAATGAGCATGTCCCAGTGCAAATATATTTTGCCTCTGGCCCTGACACCCTCCGCTGCGTCGTTTACCATGTTGACAGCAGAAGTCCTTCTGAGGAGGTGCGAGCAAACATTCGCTGTTCAACTCACTCAGTGTTGCAAGCACGGCCTCTGGGGCGCAGAGGTTCATACCTACTCACTCTACAAGGCCCGCTGACTTTGCCTGAGTACCTAACCTATTATGGTGCGATTATCAAACCACAGCCCTTCCGACCTCGTCGTATATTTTGTTATCACTGCCATAAAGAAGGGCACATGCAAAATACCTGCCCTAATCCGGCAGCTGTGGCCGACATGAATGAACCAATAGCGCTTTGTGCCCTATGCAAATCGGCGGACCATGACATGCGCTCCCCCGCTTGTCCAAAGAAGAAGAGAACGAGGCCGTCGCGCAAGCCGCCTGGAAAAGAAGATATTCCTACAAGTAATCGCTTCGCTGCTCTTACATGTGAAGAAACCGACTTCCCTGCACTTCCTTTACTTGACCCACCTGCTCATCATACGTCTTCTCAGCATGGTTCATACGCACAAGCGACCCACCCTCGTGGATCAAATGGTACACCAAAACGGCCAGTGCACCAATCACATGTGGATGCCGCAGATGAAGACGCTGTTTTAGACAATGCCATTGCAGAGGCTCGCCAACGTCTAGACGAACTCACCCAGCTCCGAGAACAGCGTCGCTCTCACCCCTCTCGAAGAACTATAATACCTCGTGATAAGATTTCAAATGAATCCCCTCGAATAAGCAACAAACCACAATCACGTGCAGACAACACGTTAACCCCGAATACCCCGACAGTGGATAAAATATTAGCCCTTATGGAGCAGGTGACCTCCCTCATCGTAGAAGCTCTTCGGCCTCGCAATGGATAATGCACTGTCTCTGGTGGTGCAGTGGAATTGTCGAGGCTTTGCGAATAAGGCCTCTGAAGTGAACATCCGTCTTCGCGACAAAAAGCTAAAGGCGTGGGCCTTCTTACTTCAAGAGCATAACTCACTTCCTCGCCTTTCAGGATTCTGCGCTTACCATTCACCTTCCATTCCTGATCGCCGTTGCATCACCTCTTCCCACAGCCCAGGTAAATCTGCAATTTATATTCACACTTCAGTTCCCCACACACCGATCGACCTTTCACGCTGGTGTAACACACGCCAAGAGGTGGTAGCACTCCTAGTTAAGCCTGTGCGCACGCCACTTATACTAGTTTCCTTTTATGGCCGTCCTGGTTCCGCATCTCCTAATCTTGGATGGGTTCGTTTTCTGCGTTCTACCTACTCGGGTATCTCTATTCTAGTCGGTGGAGACTTCAATGGCGCACACACCTCGTGGGGTTACCCATCGGATTCTCCCAGGGGTGCACACATCCAGGGAAGCTTTTCAGATAATTCTTTTCACCTTTTAAACCACCCGCATACATCTACCCGTCCACGAGGTGGGCCTTATTCACCTGATTTGACTTGGTGGTTAGGCCCTGGTAGCCCTCGTTGGGCTGTTGAACCAGATACCTGGGGTAGTGATCACAGTCCTATCTTTATCTCTCTCACTCCTTCGCGGATACTTAAAATACGCCGTAGCGTACGAATAACATCTTGGGACTCTGTACGCGCAGACAATCGCTTATCTGATTTCACCCCATCATCAGCATTGTCTACTCTCTCTGCTGTTCTTGCGTCCCACACGATTACCACCACTGTAAATGAAGACGAGCCAAACCGGGACATCCACCTCCTAAATCTTTGGGCTCTGCGTCGCCAGGCAGATCATTATGCTGCTCGTAACCCCGATGACCCATCGGCTATCCCCGCTCTTCACCGGGCTACCGCGCGTGCGAGGCGGTATGAAAAGCGTCTAGCAAGGCAACGTTGGGCTTCATGGTGTGAGCGCCTGTCCTCCAAGCAGAGTAATCGACAACTTTGGAGAGTGTTTCACGCCATGGAGCGCTCTTCTCAAGTTTCTGATTACACAGAGAGCATTCGCCTTGCTATGAATGTAGATGAGGACACATTTGCAAAACAGGCGGCCAGACAGTTTTTTCCCCACTATGATTCCACCTCAACTTCTCCACCTTGCTTACCGGTTACCGAACCCCCTGATGAGATTACTTCTGACCTAACCATGGCAGAGCTACTGGCCTCCATTGAACGCCTCAAATCTAACTCTGCTCCCGGCCACGACGGCATACCTAACTCCTTATTCCGCAACTTGGAAGGGACTGCTTTGCAGGCCCTGCTTGATGCATTCAATGACGTGTGGCATTCTGGTGTCATGCCGGACGAGTGGAAGCATTCTATTGTTGTTCCAATACCGAAGTCAGGTCATCCTCCAGTTTCTCTCTCGGCCCTTCGTCCAATTTCCCTGACGCCAACAATCTGCAAGCTTTACGAAAACATTCTCGCCACTCGCTTATCGTGGTGGTTGGAATCCCATGATTGTTATCCAGAATCCCAAATTGGCTTCCGCCCGCAAATAGGAACGGAGGACGGTCTTGCTACTTTGGCTGCTGACGTGCTTCACCACTCTCCGCACAGTCATCTTGTTAGAACTGTGATCGCTACAGATATAACAAAGGCATATGATAACATCCTTCACTCAGCCATTCTTGCCTCCCTAGAAACTCTTGGTATTCCTCACAGGTTTCTCCTCGCCATTCACGCCTTTCTAACAAATAGAACATTCAGTGTGCGTGTCCATGGAAAGCCCTTTGGTCACTTCCCCTCAAACAGAGGAGTGCCCCAGGGCTCCGTTCTCGCCCCTACTTTATTTAATGTGGCCTTCATTCCACTTATTCGAGCCCTAGAGGCCATCCCTTCTATACGGGTGTTTGCGTATGCCGATGATATAACCTTATGGTGCTGTCACCCAGATACGTCTGTCCATCAGGCGGCCCTCCAGCATGCGCTGGATATATTGACATTTCGCCTCCCTCCTTTGGGCCTAACTCTTTCGCATACAAAATCCTGTTTCATTCGAATTGGAAATAAAGCTGGCTTACGGAAAGCTCCCAATATAAATTTTATGATAGATAATACCCCAATTCCTCAGGTACAAACCGTTCGCATTCTTGGTCTTCTTCTACATTCCTCTGGGACTGGCACACCGTGGCTGACAGCCATCCGTAAGACCGCTCACGCTACTTTAGGCCTCATTCGTCGCATAGCTATGCGCTCTGGCGGCGCGCGTGCTCACACGGCCCGCCAGCTTGTTCGCTCTGTCCTCCAGCCACGTATAATATACCAGGCACAGTTTCAACGTCTCACCCGCAGACAGTGGGACTCCCTTGAGGCCATCAATCGTGAGGCTATGCGTGCAATAACGTACCTCCCCCGCCTAACACCCATACCAGTACTTCAGGAGTATGCCCAGCTAAATACGCTCACTGAACTCGTTGATCAGCGGACGGCAAACAGAGCTCGCAAACAGTCTTTACAACTACATCATTTAAAGACACTACCTCCATGGTCGTACTGCCAGCTCACGGACAATCGCCCCACTGCTTCCCCGTCGGTATCATCCGCACATCTGCCTGAAGGGTGCATATTATATACCGATGCATCACATACTGCAGAGCGAGGAGTTACTGCCGTGTATAGTCCCTCTCATCCGCATCTCAACACTCACGTGACATATACCGCGGATACGTGCACCCCTCTGGCACTGGAACTCCAAGCAATTTACAATGCTATACATTCCCTCCCACCAGTTCCTACATTCAATGCAGTTCATCTTTACACAGACTCTCTCACTGCCCTTAAACAGCTTAAGGCCGTTCGACGCACATTCCAAATAACACAGTCCATACATTTGCTATGTTCAAAGTACCCATGTCCTATTCGCATACACTGGATTCGCGGCCATGCTCGCGATCCCCATAACATACAAGCAGATGCTATGACGCATATAAACACATCAGACGATCCACCACCTTCCCCTCTTCCCCCAGATCCGTTCCTGTCCCACGTTTCCGATTCGCAAGTTCTGCGCCACCGAACACGCGCTCTCATTCCTCCGTGTTCGCACCCACTCCCCCGTAGTCTTACTCGGCAGGAGGAGGTGACAGTGCGCCGGATCCGGGCAGGGGCGGCTCTGACCCCATCTGTTCGACATCGATGGCGGGAAAAAGACCTACCAGTGACTGACAGGTGCCCTCACTGTGACACTCCACCTGACGTCTGCGATGTGCGCCACTTGTTGTGGACGTGTCCATCAACAACGCACATCAGGCAACGGATAATCATGAAGGTGGGCCTGCGGTGGAATCGCGATAGTGATTATGACAAATGGACAATGGACAATCGCTATACTGCCAACCTTCTCGAATTCATAAGCACAACTGGACTACACTCCTTCTTTTAACTTTCTATCTCCTGCATCCCATTCCCCCTTTCTCAACTTATGCCTTGTGGCAAACGCTTCGAAAAAAAAAAAAAAAATAGTCGCATATTTTTTCGTATTACGCGGGCTTTCTTTAAAGCTTGGAAAAACAATACACATTAGGCATTTTTAACGGAAATAAATGAAATGGTGGATTCAGAAGGTGCTCTCCAACTTTGAAAATCCATTTATTGTCTAAAGGAATTAGTTAGCAAATTATAAAAATTATCTTAATTACTAATTAGTCATTTGTAAAATAATAAACTGCTTTTTGTGCGCCAGATAGCTGGTAGCTGTATATAAGTGGTCTTTCTGGCCTACCTCAAGTGTTTCATTTTGTACCCTAGGCCAAAATTAGCTTGGACACCCTGTATAGACAAACCGTACTCAGTGCAACACATTCCTTCTGCTTCTAGACCCACTCGACTAATTATATTTTATTTCACAGCTTGTTTTCGAAAAGTATAAGCTCGCAGAATGGCAAGCAGAATGAGCCGGGATTGGGTAGAAAAGGAAGAAGCTAAATCTGTATGAGTAAGCTAGCATTAAAAATGCTTTATGACTACAAGCCATGAGTGAGCGCCAATAGCATGGAGGAAGGAAAGCTTAGGAGAGGCCCTGACGTCATTTTTTTGAAGCCGGTGCGGCCGCGCCGCGACCGGACGCTGCAACGTCTCTCCTCCTCCTTTACAGTTTCTCCGCGACGCTCACGTACCTAGGGCCCTTAGCAACGCTGTTGCTAGTGGCCCGAGTTTTCATAGCAACGCGTCGCCGTTGCTAACGGCCCGACTTGGCTAGCCCTAAATTTTGACGTCACTTCCGCCACACTTTCTCCAATGCATTGGGAATGGCAAGGGCCTCTCCTAAGTTGTTTCCTTCCTCCATGGCCAATAGCAATGGGTTCGACTCGCTCTGGGGGACACAACCGTCGCCGACGCTTTGCACGTTGATGTGAAAATAAAGCGAAATATTTTACATTTATTTATTTATTTATTTATTTATTTATTTATTTATTTATTTATTTATTTATTTATTTATTTATTTATTTATTTATTTATTTATTTATTTATTTCGTACACCCTTCGAGATATAAGCATTAGAAAGGGGAGTGGTTGAGTGGTTGTAGAGAGATACAAAAGCGTAAGGTGGAACAAAATGATTGGTGTCACAAAAATAGATGGTTTCTAGTCACAAAGTACTATCTGATAAACTCCTAAATTACTGGTTAATAAAGAATAATACAATACAATGCAAGGCATACAGTGGAACAAATACAAGATAGTAATTGGTAGTACAAAATAAATGATCCTGGGTATACAATGTCATCTAAAGTGGTTTTGAAGTGTTAGTTATCAGCAATAGTAGTGATTTAGGGAATGTGAGCCCGCTCCTGGAAGAGTTTATTAGCGTTAAACGCACTTTCCATGAGAACGATGCTCTGAAGATTCTGCAGGGTTATCATTTTTCTAAAACCAGGAACTTAAGGTGACCCTACCCTCTGCGTATTGAACTATATACTCAACCTGAAGTCTGGATAAAGCGATCATTATATTTCTTTTTGAAAGCAAAAATGAAACTTTAATTATGTTTTTTTGTTCATACGTGCCGCTAATTTCATTTCACATTGGTACAGGAGTGCATGTAAAAGCAGTAGGATAACGATCGAAAAGTAATACGTTCATTCGATGGAGGTGATTAAAGGCAGTAAAAGCTTACAATGGAAAACCAGTGTCACGGGAAGTACTGGCTGTTGATGCACAACAAAGCTATGGCACAAATAGAGACAAACAGCGCATAAAAAAAGAGCGCGAAGGGTTTGGTCTTGTAAAAGAAATCAAAGCAAAGAAAGTAAAGTGGTCTGAATGAAACGTACGTAAACGTTGAGATAACCAAATCAACCGAATGAAACACAGGCACTTAATCTGTAGTTCGTGTATAGCATCAACGAAGGGGACATAAAAAGCCACATCATGAACAAATTTACTCGACCAATTTCTTCTTGCTGATGGGGAGAAATAATAGCAAAAGAGACAGGCTGAAAATTAGTCTTAAAAATGACTATGGCGTCATGGTCTAACCTTAGTGAGGGATGTATATTTAGCAGTGTGTAGATTTAAATGATGGTGGGTTTGTCGGTACATAAGCTTAAGCTATTTTAGCACAAGTCTAAATTGTTCGTATTACTTCTATTTTGCTATTTAACATTCCGAATCAGGTATTTCAACTTTCCAACCTTTAATTAAACCTGACAAGCGTTCTTGAACAGCTTCGAAATTGATTATATTTGTGTTTATAAAAGAGCGGCAAACAACGTTAACATATCCAAGTTTAGATGTGCGCCAAGCGCTGCAAGCTAAGTTTAAAAAAGGTCTAATTCCAGATGCTATGTAATAAAATGGAGTCTCTTCATAGGAGTTGAAAAGGCCCGACCTGAGAACGACGTGTTTAGGCTCAGTGTATTCAGTGAGTGTTATGTCACTATTAGTGCGCGGAAAGTCTTTATGATTCCTCCTTGTTAATGTTATAAAAGCACATTTTGTGGTGTCATTGTCATATTCCACTCGACCCACGATTCTTAAGAGACATCCTTGCATTGTTCTGCTCTCATCAAATGTGCTGACTTCTTAGTAAATAATTGGGTTTTCTGACAGTCTTATGTTCATATAAGAGATGACGCCGAATACTAATGATAAAATCTGAGAACCTGACAGGGGCCAAGAAACAACCCTTAACAACACCTGGCACAAGAACTATATGGAAGGCTTGATAGTCTATTTCTACAAACTGCATTTGGTCGGATAAGCGGCTCCTAATGGTTTTAACTATAGATGCATGAACTGGCACCATTCCAAGCCTATCAATTCTTTTATTACTATATGTAACCAAGCGGTATGAGGTATATGTAATCAAACGGTATTAGGTATGGCTGTTTCCGGCATTCAGTGTCTTCAGATAATATATTAATTACGTTATTATTCAAAGTCTCTAGGGAAGATTATGTTTAAATAGGGCTGATATGCATACATTCCTTTTGATGAACAGCTGTTTGATGCTCAGTGATAATGTGCTGAAGTCTTTCAAACATTGAAGTATGAATGCAGATGGGTCTAATGTTAGTAGCGCTGGTCTTATTTCTACTTGTGTGCTTGGGGGCGGGGGGAGGGAGCGGGGGCACCAAAAATTTATAGGGGTAAGGGGAAGCCTCCTAAACTTAACGTGTTATTCAAATAGCGCAGTTTAAAGGTTTCAAGAAACATCCCCGTTTGAAACGTCTTGTGGACAGAAGGTGCACAACATTTTGACTTCAGACATTTATGCGTCGATTAACTTGGCGTTCAGCATGTACAACGCGTGGAATAACGCAAGGAATACGTCTCTACATCTTTTTTATTCTGCTTGGTGCGAAGTTGAGAGTGAAATGTGGCACAATTACATTAAATCATTGCCACAACTCTAAGACTTCAGCAGAAATGTGGCATGAAAGTTCTTTGAGTCATTCACGAAAAAGGGCTCATTAGGATACTAGCATCATTGTAAATGAAACAAAAGGAGCGCACTCTGGACAAAAAATAGAAAGCGCCGCTAATGGAGATGTATTATATGAGAAACAGAATGCGTAAATAGGACTCGCGATGGTCTGACGTGAGCCTTAAATGACGGTAGTGTGCTGTTGTGCTAAAAGGTGCCTTGACAACTTCGTCTCGAAAGCCCTCCCCAAACACAGTTAACTTCCTCTTGGTTGAAGGAGGTCGCAATCTCAGTACACTGAAAGGAAGAGACGAATGACGACTGCAGGTACATAAGGGTCTTCATTTCATTCACATTCACTTTCTTTTTTTTTTTTTTTTTTTTTTTTTTTTTTTTTTTTTTTTTCTGTGAGACAGTCAACAGGTGCGAGACGTATAATCGACTTACCAGATCGTCAGCCAACACAAATATGATGTGCGGCGGGTCGTTCTTCGTGGTGGCACTGAAAACGCACGTCACTGGGAGGAAAACCAACCAAAGAAGCATAGCAGACAGTATTGCGCAACCGGTGAGCGTCTTCTGGAATTAAAAAAAAAAAAAAGAAAAAAGGTAATGAAGGCTTCTCATTGACACGGAAGCGAGCGAGTTTCGTAGCATATTTTCCTGGCACGAACCTTCTGTCGACCGCACGATTCGCGCATGTCCTTGAAAAGAAAAACCAAATGCAGACCTTCATCGCAGCTAAACCTTGTATAATATGCGAAAGCTCTGATAGTTTGATATATTTCATCTTGGTAAACGGTAGATGTATTTGACGCTGCAGCTGTCTTTTAATCATCGCCTGTTAGAGGCCTGTGTATATGCTTAAGTTAGCGATATAAATATAAAGCCCAGCTTTAACCAAGCCGTCTAAACATGCCTGCCTGGTCCAGGGTTAGCGTGTGTAAATCGGGATCCGGGCATCATGGAAGGCTGTATTCTGATCATACCATTCTATATAAAGAGAGAAGCGCGAGAGGGCGCGGCCCACTCCGGCTGGTTGGCGACGCATTTAGTTGATGAGTCGTGGTTATACCGCATGGAGTAGTGCTCTCGACCAAAAATACAAGCGCCGCGCAACCCCTTGGCTGTAATTTTTTTTTTCTCGAGTAAATATGCTACTCACAGCCCAGCCTGGAGAGGGCAGTGTTTGGTTGAAGCATTAAAAACTTCGCGTACTCAAGAGAAAGTTTAGTCGTTGGCGTTCATGCGTTCATGGTATTCTGGCTGCCTCCACCTTTTCGGGAATTACGACGCTAAAGTAAGTTTATCGCCCTGAAACCTTTTTTCTGATTAACGCGCTCTATTTGGCTACTGACTTGTACTGCTGGATGGGCGCTCGCCAGTAGGTTTTCCTTTAGCCAGGAGAATACTTGCAAATTTTGGCCATTAACTGACGTCAGTTTTGAGTTCCACAACTGCGGACAACATCAGTGAAACCGCAGCGTTCACTGAGCGGCCGTGGTGGCACGGTGATTTAATATTCCAATTCGCACGATGAATATTTCATATCTCTCTTGATCGCGCTTCACCGTAAAGTTCAGGACTAGAGTACGCACCTGGAAACGAAGTACTGCGCTAGACAAAGGCACTGCGCACTGTAGCTTGTACTTATCGAAGTCGATAAGGCCAATACCCATTCATCTAAATAAGTACTCAAACATTATGAGCACAGGAAGTACAAAATTAAAATAGAGCGTGGAATTCATTTCGACGTGATATTTGCTGCCATCCAGAAACTGTAACTCATGGAAAGTATATATGTACGCACGGCACAGGAAGCGTAAAATGCGACGCGCGTGCAGCGCACTCCTGTCGTCAACAGCAGACATGGGTCCGGCGCGTGCGATTTTTAAGGTCATCCTGAGAAGTAGTGGGACGCAGTGGAGAACGCGTGTCACACGTATCGGCAATGTTCACGGGTTTCCGGTACATGTCGCAAATGACGTGCCCAATCAGTGCAGGTCCACTGGCAGGAATATCAACATCGCGAGCGAAGTGAAATTCCCGAAGGCGCGTGCAATGCCACTGCGCGCCGTGAAACGTTCAGTATTTATGCAAAATGCGCCAAGGCAGTGCGTCTGCACAGAGCCAGCAAAAAAAGCACTGAAACTGTTCTACGCTCGTGCACACAAGAGATTCCAACAAGGCGCCGGAAGCGCGAAGTGATTCGCAAGTGCGTGGAGCTTAAAATGGCCTGCCAGGGACATCCGGCCCATTCCCCTGCCAATACAGATCAACTGTTTTTAGCAGCCTCCACGCGCCGGATGAAGCACACACAAGTTCGTTTGACTTAATTGTTCCTCGTGTAGAATATCATTTTCTCATAATTCTATTTGTTACTGTCAGGCAAAAAATTCGGTTCACACAATGTTGGTCTTTGCGGAGGAAGTAAGAACGAGCGATCTGTGAGAGCCTTCTTAGCGCAAGTTGTGCAACGCTTCGAGTGAATTTCATTGCATTTCGTAACATTCTATGTCCCTTTCATTTGTTGCTCTTCTGCCCACTTTCATAAGGCTTTCTTTGGGTCTTCTTCCCACCAATCATTCTGTCTAAATTGAATAAACTGCTGTATTTTGGTGTCATGCTAGTCAAAAAGCCTCATGTAAATTTTAAGCTGCTTTCTTATTTTTTTTTTTTTTTTTGCGGAATTTGATCATTACGAAATAGTGCCTAATTATGCGAACACGCATGCATTTTCTGCTTGTTACTGAGCCCCAGATGAAAATGTCGCTTTTTCTTTTCACTTTTACGCCCAATTTTACGATTCAGTAATTTCAAGCATTTATTATGCAGATGGTTTAAGGCACATTCCTAAGCTGCAAAACACCAATAAAATAAGATAATATGATTCTATGTACAGTATAGAATCCTAGCTGTTTACAGGCGAGGATTATATGTGGTAAGCGCTACTTCCCCGCTGCTACCACGTGGGTGGCGTTATGAAGGTGTGTTATGAAAAGAGCGCTCGAGATTTCTGTATAGCCAGCCACCTTTGTGCCATTCCTTGGACGTACATAGGACCAGGACATTAAACAACACACATGCATGTCTACAGTCGGATAATATATTCATAGCTTGGCTTACAACACAGGTTTTACATAAAATATAAAAAGAAGCAAACTTTTGAATTACTGACTGAAGTAGCGAAAGACGGCGGAACATTCCCAGGTCTTTCCGTAACAAAATAAGATAACACAAACATCAAAAAGGAGGCTATATTATGTGGTCTTAGCCACTACCTTGCGGTTTTGTTTATAATAAAGAATCAAAGTTTAGAAGGGCGCAAATTTCTGGCGCCCAGTTTCTCTCTGTTATTATGCGAAGTTTAGAAAGCATCAAGAGTGAACTACGAAAGTCAGATTTCAAAAGGATCAAAGTGATTTGAAAATTCCGGTAGAGGATATGAGAAGTTTATTATTTTTTTCTGCAAAGCAACAAGCAACATTTTTCAATAAAACATTTAAGCCGGCTTAAAAATTCATGATCCTCGGTAGCTCTGAGACTGCGCCAGAAGATTATTCATAAACATATGCGTTAGCAACAGTTTACTTTGAAAAAATATTGTAATCTACTATAATAATGACGTGAAAACAAGAAATATCTCACTACTTTTTTCTAGGAATTCCGGAATTCCTAAAATAAATGTTTCACATATGAAGAAAAGTAAAGGTCTTTTAAATGCACGAAACTGTCGTCATGGATCGGAACTTCACTATTTCGGCCATGGCGTAATAGAAGAATTTGCAATTTTATTCCCGACACAAAACATTTGTCTGGTTTTCTTGGCCCAGTAAGAAATGACCACGTGAGATCAGTCGCTTCTTCCTTAAATAACAGTTATAGCTGCGACTCTGAAGGTATACAGGTTCATCTAGGTTCATCTAGTGAAATACACGCTCGATGTCTTTTGTCCCTAATTAAACTCCTATTTTTAACATTGCCTGTCGAGTGCTTGCTTCCAAAATAGAACTGCTAAAGTTGCTGCTCAGTTCAAGAAGGGTGATTATTAGTTATATGAGTGTTTGCTGACTCATTTTCATCTTACCGATATTTTCAAAGCGCCGAGAAAACCTTGCCTGTTATTAACTCCGCTCCTTCTTCGATCTATGCAAACTAATTTTTATTTACTCTAGTTTGACGCATGATAGCATCAGTTGCTTATGCACCATTAAACTAATTACAACACAACACAAATTACTTTCGGCTATTCAGGATAGATTTAGGAATAAAAAATTAACGAAATCAGCATTACGAGAACAGGAACGCTTATTGCATCGCAATTTGAAAAACAAAAATTTCTACTTGTGATTTAGGTCGAGTTTAAGTCGTCAATTTCAGGCGCTTTAATCCTATTTACTACCCTAACTTTGTAACAAAAAGAAAAATGTGGAATTCAGCCATATGAAGCCATATAGAAGAACATGCGCGGTTGCCGCCACGGAGGAAGATGGGGACTGAGAGGGGGGCGGAGCTTGTTACGAGGCATAACGGCGACGGCGACGCGAAACGCAGGAACGGCGTCAAAGATATGCGCTCTAAAAGCGTTGACGAAGCCAAACTTCAACACGTTATCGATTACAGACCAATATCCTTGACGAACACAGATTATAAGAGGTTCATGAAAATTTTTGCTAAAAGGCTTCAAACCACAATGCAAGAAATGGTAGGGCCACATCAGACCTGCGGCATTAAAGGCCGAACCATATGTGCTAATATCCACAAGTCACGGTCGGAGCTGGAGTGTTACGACGTCTTGCATGATAGCGCTGCTATGCTCCAGCTTGACCTAGAGGAAGTCTTCAACAAGGTTCCGCGTGATGTCCTGCTTTCAGTTTTAGAAGATGTGAATGAGGGCTCAATTATTCGCAAGGCGGTCGCAATGGCGTACACAGGGTGCACGGCGCGGCTGATAGTAAATAGGCGGGTGGGTGAATGCATGGAAGTGCAATTCTCTGTGCGTCAGGGCTGCTCCATTGCTTTGTCACCATTGCTTTTCTGCTTGCATATTGAGCCATTCCGTCTGAACATTATCGAGGGCAGCATTGTCCGAGGTTTTCGTCTGCATGCAGCAGGAGTCCGCATACTCGCGTATGCCGATAACATTGCTGTCTTCTGTGCTGACTATGAAAGCATTCGCAATGTTGTCCAATTGGTGAAGGACTTTCGTTCTCTGAGCGGCTGTGCTGTGAACAGGGATAAGTACCTGGCGTTCTGGCATGAAGAATGAAACATAACCCCAACGAATTTCGTGAACATGCCTTGGGGAAAAAAAAACCAGTCAAATGTTTAAGATTGACCCTGGAAAACTACCTAGACACGGAGCCATATTGGAACCAGCAGGTTTTAGACGTACGGGAGAAGGCCGAGAAACTAAAAGGATTCGGTTGTTATATTTTTGCACGTGCTACGATTTGTAATTTATTTCTTTTTACCAAGATATGGCACGTGTTACAAGTACTTCATTGTTCTCGAGTGTATGTGCAGAGATTTCACCGCGTGTCCGCCATTTGTTTTAAGGGGGGGGGGGGGGGGGCATTCTGAAGAAGTTGGTTTGGCGCATTTGTATTTGCGCCAGCTTATTAACCGTTTATGTTCTTTCGTGATGCAAAGGACTCATTTTTACGACCATGTGTGTCAGGTTAGGTTGAGCAGAGTTTTGTCAAATCTATTTGTAAGTTAGGTGAGCATACAAGGGAGAATTGTTTTGAATTCTTAATAAAGTCTACAGGCATGTCGTGTCTGCAAGCCTGATTTTGTTCGGATAATTATCAGCTGTATAAAGAAAGAAACTTTATACAGACTTGTGCGATGTCTTTCTTCCGATGTCATTGTACAGAAGGTTGTGCTGTGCAGGTTCATGAAATTCAGTGCTTAAACGAGTGAAAAATATGGCTGTACCAGGGGAAGCAAAAACTTTGTTTTTCAAGCTGCATAGTAATACACTAGAAGTCAAGGCCTATTTAGATTTGAAGGGCTTTCTGTGGAAATCTCTGCTTCAAATGCCGCAAGCCAGAAACTATCGAACACGTTTTCTTAGACTGTTTGGAAGCCTTTTTTTTTTTTGGAGCATTCTGCAACGAATGATTAAAAAAGACCTTCCCGTTGATGCATTCAAAATTAGATTTTTACCAATTGAAGAAGACGATGGACTACCGCTGGACATGGTCATGGTATTGGGCCTGCACAGCATTTGACGATCCGATTCTTCGCATCATGCAGACATGATGCGAAGAAAATACGGTAGTATTTGCGATAATCCGTTTCAAGCGTTACTGATGTTTTAAAGCCACAAGACCAAGTCCCTGAGTGGCTTTCGAGAATTGAAGCGCTGCTACACATGCGCGAATTTTAATGGGCATGCAGCCCGAGCTGGCGTGGTTTTTAACCCATGGTATATGTTTTTCGCGTAATATTCTGTCTGTATAAAATCAGGTTTTGAAGTTGGAAATAAAGGAGAAAAAAAAGCCGCTGTGACTCAATGGTTAGGGCGCTCGGCTTCTGAAACCAAGGAAGCGGGATCAAATACCAGTCGTGGCGGCCGCTTTTCGAGGCGAAAGGCAAGGCACCCGTGTACTGCCTCATCTGGACAGTAGGACAAGAAGATAGGCACATTTCGCCAATGTTTAATTATAGTTTTTGTTTTACTTTTCTTTCAATATTTTTCTCCTAATTTTTTCTTTAAGTTTTCTTCTTCTTCTTATGGAACCCTTCCTTTTCTTTTTCTTTGTCATGTTTTGTTCTTCTTGATACCACAAATAAATCGATAGTTGGTAGTGTGCGCATCATCGCTGTGGACATCCTGATGTAATCTCTTGTGTATGTCTAAATGTGATGGAGAATGCAGCGCCAGAAATCATCAGATTAATCTAACCAACTAACCCGCACGCAAGTTCTATTAAACTTTAAAAATTCCCATCAGGTTGAAATTTCCGGAGCCGTCACTATGGCGTCCCTCACAGCCTGAATCGCTTTGAGAAGTTAAATCGAACTTGTGCGGGGCCGTTGCTTCTTACGTTTCACAATACCAATAAAAAATAACTTAGATTTTAATTCTGCGTCGAGTAAATCATTAAGATTTTATACATTAGTGAAATTTCATATGACTGAAGATGTGTTACTTTTAGTGCCCTATCATTATATATTTTACAGTGTTTCCTGAAGCGTCAGATCAAAAATTCATGGCTGTGTTTTAAACGTTGAGTAACTTGTGCAGCGCGTTTATCCCCGTACGGCCGGCTTTTCGTTAAACACAACTCTAGCGTGAAAGAAAAAGAGGTTGCACGGTGTCTTAAGACGCACCTCAGGAGCCAGCGCTTTCATACCGGCTGGAACGACTGGCAATGTCGTACGTAAATTTCTATTTAAAATATTTTATTCCTTTTTTATCACGGCTCGTAATGCTCGACGTCATAATTGCAAAATGTCGCTTGGTTCAATCCGCATGAGCATGTAATTGAAGAAAGTGAAAACTTCAAGCATCGTCAAACGGAGCTGTTGACGCGAAAACAACGCAAAACAAATATTCAGTGTTAAGATTGTGTGTAAAATATTCTTCCGTTTTCATACTGAATCTTCTACATCCCGCTTTGAAATTCGCTTCACTAGGTGTTATATTGGGAGGTGTTATATTGGTCATTCTCCAAAGTACATCATCGGGGCTCAAATGAATCTTGCATAACCGCGCTCGGTGGAGGAGCTCCAACCAATCGAGCACGACAGCTCGAGCAGAGATGGTTCATGCCTTCAGATTTGTGGCAGACAACTCTCCAAGACAAGAGTCTAAGCTTTTTTGGGGTTCGGGATGAACCAGTGAATAAAGTGAAATCGTCAGCGGCAGACAAAAATATCGTCTCATATAACCTGGAATAATATGGCAAATCTATTCCAACCATACATTATTTTAATCACTGTTGGTGACTAGATTAAGTGACGTCCTACCTTCTTCCTTCTTGGAAATCTGTCTCTAATTTGGGGAGTGTCACGTTGTGGCATAATCGAAGGGGGCAGGAATTGTTATATAGTGCCGGCCCTCTGTAAACGACAGCGCCGGGATTTTCACGGGGACAAGCTTACTCCGCTTTGTGTCCCAACGCAGCTGCCTGCAACAATGTGACGCTACAGTTCGGAACGTTGAAATTTGTGAGGGAGATGATATTAAGCAGCCGTTTTTGCAAGCGTTTATATGGCTTGGTTTGCTCTCGCCAACTATCAGTGGTGCATACTGTTCATCGCAACGCGATTGCGACGAAATGAGGACTGAATTTTATGCCAGAACTTCCTCAGTGTATGAATGAGCTAATGCGCAACGATTATTTTTGTCACTTTGCATTGCAGCTCTCAAAACCAGCAAGACTCTGAACAGACACACGCGGTACAACTGCGAAACCCGAACCTGGAGAACTTTAAAGTAGACCACCTCTACCACCTTGCACTGTCCACGGATGCCCACAACCTGAAGAAGATGTTTGGTGACGTCAAGGTTGGTTCCAGAGGCCTCCAGCGTAAAAGTTTCTTTAAGAAACAGGCTTAAGACCACTTACACAGCGAACACGATTTTGCTACAGGAGTCTACAGCGGAGCTCGCTTGCTCACACACACACACACACACACACACACACACACACACACACACACACACACACACACACACACACACACACACACACACACACACACACACACACACACACACACACACACACACACACACACACACACACACACACACACACACACACACACACACACACACACACACACACACACACACACACACACACACACACACACACACACACACACACACACACACACACACACACACACACACACACACACACACACACACACACACACACGTTATAGGCATATGATGTGTGATGGGGTTTGTCTTCGTCCGCACTTTCAAAACAACATCTCCAAAGGAGATATCATCAGTCATAAAAAGGGGGTAACTCGGGGTACAAATTCATCTCCGCTACCCTTCACTGAGGAGCCGGTTCGTTGCTAAGCTAGCTGAGTACAAACGGTATACCAATATGAACATTAGCGCCAACTACGCATAAAATAATCAGAAAAGCTCATAGGGGAATACTGAAAAGACAGCGACGAGAACACTGGTGAATAAGGGTCTGATAAAATTTATTTGATCTTTTACATGCATGGTCTTTTGCATTCGCTGAAGCAGGCAGCCTGTCAGTACGATGTATAGAGGTAATTATCTACGCCTAGAGAAGAAGTGTATGCTCTCTATGCTGCCGTGGATCGACGGGCATGGCACCTGATAGTTATGCTGGGAAGTGCTATGGTAAGAAAACCTTCGAGATGTATTTTTCCTTCCCACAGCGCTACGGCATAATAATCCGAGGAGAGGGGGCCGGAATTCAGAACATTGTTTTTTTGTTCTGCAGAATTCTATTGACCAACAAACGACCGCGTGGTCACAGTAGTTAGCCTTTGTTCACTGTGGCCGCCTTCGGCTTGGAAATACTTAAGTTCAGTTCCAACACTACAGCAGCAGTTGTGAGAATTAATAGCACGTATTACGCAGCCGCTAATTTCTGCACCTGTGTAAGCTCACCTACCATTAATTAGACGCAGAACTCGCATACCTTCATGCAGCCCTTTCTTTAAGCGGCGTTAAACTGCCTCCTTGTTTATTTTTCTACAAAAGATGGACAGGAAACGGAGGCCAGGTGTTAGTTGCAGCGCTTTAGTTAGACGCTGTATATCTCTAAAGTGTGCCTTCACCCTCCTCCCCCCATTCCTTTAGGTCGACGGGGTGTTCTTGTACGGGCAGTATACCCTCTTTCTTGAGTCTTTGGTTCTATTAACGTCTGAATTCGACGGCCAGTGTAAGACTCGTCCCCTCCTTCATCCATTCACATTGCGGTCATCTTGAACAAACGAGCTTGAACGGCTCGCGCATATCTTTCCTCTAAAAAGTGTCAATGTTAGAGCAAGACGCGTGTATAAAGAGATGGGCGCAGATATACAAAGTGGCACTCCAGTTAGTGCCGAAAGGTTTTGTAACATAGAATGTTAGAACTAAGCGTTCACGTTTTGCACACGGTCGCAGTTCGTGTGCATGGGCGGAACGCCTTCGCGTATGCAGCGCTTCGCTCACTTTGTCAAGGCCGGCCTGGACATTCGGCTGCCCGTCGGCGCGGATCTACACGACATCTGCCAGGCCTCGAACCGCTACGCCATGTACAAGGTCGGCCCCGTGATCGCCGTCAGCGTGAGTTATCTCCGCTTCGTCTTATGAATGCGCAGGTCATTCGTTTTTTGAACTCGGCACAAAATAATAGACTCCGACTACGTGATCCACACTCAGTGATGAAAGCAGTGGTGCGTGGTAAACCAGTTGGGCGGCCCAATCAGCCAACGGAAGTGAACCAACAGCTGCACTGAGCGATTGAATATTATAGTGAATTTGAAGGTCCCGTAGATGTAACACGGACAGAATAGAGCACCTGTCGCTTTGGAGGAAAGTTTCGCTTCATGATAGGATTGCGAGGTTGCAATTCTGTAAATATATAACTGGTTTTTAAGCCCGGTCTGAGCATTAGCTTTTCTCTATCTACTACACTCGCACGCTTTCCAAGCCGGAGGCCACGTTGAGGGCGAGTCTCAGGCCACCCTTCAGTCTAAATACGAACAACCGTCTCACTGTCACCGTCTTGCACTTGACAACCTTCCGATGCAGCACGGCATGGGCACGCCCTCCCTGTCCATCCTGATGCACGAGATCTTCAAGTTGCTTCACTACGCCCAATGCCGCGATGTTGTTTTGCTGCGTATGGGATCATCAGGAGGCATCGGTTAGTGCATTTCACCTGGCATACATTCGCTATTATTGTGCTACTGAAATGCACCTGTGTTTATTTCGACAAATGTCGAGGATTGTAACGTGCGACCAGCAGTACTTCAAGAGTATATTCTTAGTCTCGGCCCATATATATATATATATATATATATATATATATATATATATATATATATATATATATATATATATATATATATATATATATATATATATATATATATATATATATATATATATGTATATTGTCACGTACACGCTGATTCAGGATACTAAGGATAGCAAGAGGTTAGCCCAGACACAACGGCAGCGAGCAGCAGAGACTCAAACGCGCAAGCGGCACTTCGTCGTCCTTTCAACTTCGTCTTCCTTCACTCGGTCATGCGCCACCTGGCAACGTCAGGTGGCGTTACCCCCCCCCCCCCCCCCCCCCCCGAAAAAAAGTTGAAAAAAAAATGAAGGCGGTCGGTAAGAACGGTGTGAAAAGGAAGAGAGTGGTCACAGGGGGCGCGTACGTCATCGTTGGTAATGCGGCTTCAGCCGCACAATGTGCACAATGTCCGAGTTGGGCTTTCGACGTTTTGGAAGTGCGGCGCCGTCTGGAATAACTTCATAACTGAGATCACTCACACGACGCAACACTTTGTACAGCCCGAAGTAGCGAGAAAGGAGTTTCTCTGACAAGCCTGGACGGCGAACTGGCGTCCACACTCAGACTTGGTCCCCAGGTTTGTAGTGAACCTGGCGGTGCCGGAGGTTGTAGCGGTGCGCGTCAGAGGTCTGTTGCCGCCCGATGTGCACACGGGCGAGCTGGCGGTCTTCCTCAGCGCGGATAGCATACTGCTGGGCATATAGGGGAAGCTGGTCATCATCTGGGCACGGGAGCATGGAATCGAGCATAATCTGAACTTCACATCCGTACACAATTCGAAATGGTGTGAAGCGCGTTGTTTCTTGAAGGGCTGTATTATACGCAAATGTGACGTACGGCAGCACCTCGTCCCAGGTCTTGTACTGCACATCGACGTATATTGACAACATGTCCGCAATCGTCTTATTCAACCTTTCGGTAAGACTGTTGCTCTGCGGATGGTACGCTGTGGTCTTGCGATGGGTCGTGTAACTCAGCTGAAATATATGTTCGATGAGCTGTGAAGTGAAAGCTGTCCTTCTTTCGGTAATGACATACGAAGGGGCGCCATGCCTGAAGACCATGTTGTGCATTAAAAATTCGGCTTCTTCGGGAGCTGTGGCATGAGGAATTGCCTTTGTCTCAGCGTATCGAGTCAAGTACTCAGTAGCGACTACTCTGCATTTGTTTCCCGCCTGCAACAAAGGGAAAGGGCCAAGGAGATCTAGGCCGATTTGGTCTAACGGAATACGTGGTGCTATAACGGGCTTGAGAAATTCGGCAGGCTTCAGGGGCGGTGTTTTACGGCGCTGGCATTCGCGACAGCTTCTTAAATAGCATTTCACAGTTTCGAAGAGTCCTGGCTAGTTATACATGTTGCGCACTCGAGCAAGTGTCCTTAAGAAACCCAAATGACCAGATGTCGGTTCGTCGTGGCAAGCAAGGAGAATATCCGCACGGAGCTCGCATGGCACTACCAGAAGGTAAGCTCTTTCTTGGCCTTGGGAGTTCCTTTTATACAAGACGCCTTGCTGCATACAGAAGGATCCAAGGTGCCGAGATAGGTGTCGAGGGAGGCTCGTATCACGCCCTTCCAGATAATCGATGACAAGGAAGGATGTCTGGATCACCTCTTTGTCAATCCCTGAGCTCAGATGCCCTGAGAGCTCCTAGAAAGCCACTGCCGTCATCGGCTGCAGCATCGCCAGCGTCAACGGGTGCTCGTGACAGCGTGTCAGCGTCTTCGTGTTTGCGGCCTGACCTATAAACAATAGTTATGACAAATTCCTGAAGCCGTAAACTCCAGCGTGCAAGTCATCCAGATGAGTTTCGCAGATTTGCCAACCAGAACAAACAATGATGGTCCGTGACGACTTCAAATGGTCGGCCGTAAAATGGGGGAAACTTCATAGGGGCCCACACGACCGCCAGGCATTTCTTTTCCGAGGTGGAGTAGTTCGTTTCGGCACAAGAGAGTGTGCGGCTGGCATAGGCTATTACTCGCTCAATTCCGTCTTGATGCTGAACAAGACCGCGCCAAGACCGATACTACTGGCGTCAGTGTGTACCTCTCTGTCAGCCGCTTCATCGAAGTGCGCCAGAACAGGGGATGTTTGAAGGAACTCGCGAAGCGAAGAGAAGGCCATCTGCTGCTCAGAGTTCCACACAAAGGAGGTGTCGTCACAGGCTCCGCAATCTGAGAAAAGTCCGCAATGAACCGCCGATAATATGCGCACAGGCCCAGAAAGCGCTAAACAGCCCTCTTGTTAGCTGGAACGGGAAACCGTGCGACTGCAGCAGTCTTATCGGGATCCAGGCGCACCCCATCAGCGCTCACAACATATGGCCAAGGAACTTGAGTTCTGTATACCCGAAGTGGCATTTCTGGGGCTTCAGCGTGAGATCAGCAGAACGGAGACCTTCCAGTACAGCTCGAAGGCGTTCGGGACGACACATAGGCTGAGAGATAAAAAGCTGATATTATGCTAGTATGAGTGTGCGATGAATTAAACGGGCAGCATTGTTTTGCGCTGATTATAATGCGTCAGTCTAGTTGCATATGAATAACTACATACCATCGCAAAAAAAAATGAACACAGACCGATATACATGCTTGCTACCGTGCGCTGAGTCAGCGCTTAAATTTAGTGCGTAAGCGTATGGGCAAGGGAGAAATCACAAACTTAAAGGCGATATGCCACATCCGTCCTTGATATCAGCGACAAATTTCGTATTAGAGACAACCGAGTCACAACAAGTGACAAATTCTGCATGCCAAAGGGACTCGGCAGAGCATACGAACACTTGAACCAGAGACCCAAAATAGTCGAGACTGTCCAACTATGCCTAAAAGATGAGCCTCTTTATCGCTTAGCAATAAAGATTACGTGTGACGTGATTATTTTTCTAGCTTTATAGTCTCGCCTGCTTCAACGTTCTCCGTCCCGTAGCCCTGTCAGTAGCCCTGGACCAAAGTGGGGTTTGCTCAACTGAAGACTCGTTCTCGCTGCACGTCTTGCAACTTCGGTAATGTGCACCTATCTGTCGAGGCATGCTGGTGGCATTCTGCCCCCAATGACTCTCATTCAAGCATCTGCCAGTTTGGCATATGTAGGCGGGTCAACAGGGAAAATGGATTGAATTGGCCACCTGATCTGAGCACGTCACTACCTGCCGCTGGTGTCTAACGGAACAGTTTCAGTTCTCATTGATAGAAGAGTGCACCTCCATCCTTCCACCTGTGTCATTCTAGTTTGTAGGGTTTAATGTCCTAAAGTGATTCAGGCGATATCGCACGGTGTTCGGCTCCTTTCTCCATCGAAATGCGGCCGCCGTGGTTAATTAAGTGCCCATTTTTGCTTACGTACGCTTCAGTGTAGTTAAGCGTTAGTAAGTGAGCTTAAACGTACGGAAACAAACATCCCAGCATCTTATTCCCGAGAAATGAGCTATGGTTATTCTGCCCTTCAAATGATATTCAATTTGTCATATTGCCGCGAAACCTTCAAAACGGTATTTGTTGTTTTTTAACAGCCACCGGCATTCGGCCTTATCACTTTGATTCTGGATCGCGTATCAGTTCTGTATTCTTTGTTTGTTAATGCTCGATGTCGCGGTACGCACCTTTATCAGTTTCGTTGTAGCTCAAGATGTACCCAGATCTGTCTCGAAGATTCCGGCCACTAGTGTGTCTTTCTACAATGTTCCAGCTTGTGCTTGTAGCAGTTGCGACGTTATCTAGATTGTTCTGAGCAGCCTTTAAATTGAACGTTGACGAGTGCGACGGGCATTCTTTGTTCAATCATCGACGAGCACGTTTGTTGCTATCGCCGCCGCTGAGTTGCTTAGTTGTTTTGCGGGCGCAAGTCAGCCCAATAAAGAGGTAATTTCAGTATCATCAAGCCTGCGTCTTCTTTTGGTGTCTACAGCCTTGTCACCACTACTTGACAATATTACAACCCGATAAATGGTTTGCTAGCAAGTAACTTCACATTGGACGAGCATCGCGAAGGTTGGGTTACTCACGTCATGATAGTTCATTGCTAACAGATATGTTTAGTCAAATTAAGATTAGGCATGTTCGCCTGTGAAATCAGAACCACCACAAACAAAATAAATTCTGGTTGAGACGGCGTTGCAAAGACGTGACTTCAGTGGGATTAAAAATCATCACCCTGAGACTGCACCTTGCTTCAATGCTGTTAGGGTTGTACTGAACGAATTCTTGACCAGTGTTGGTAGTCAGTCGCCTAAAAATGCAATCGTCTGCGAACAGGCGGACATGCAATATATTTTGCGGCAACTCGTTATTACAAGAATAGGAGGGGAACACGCACAATTGCTTCTGGAACACCTAATGCCATTTGTACTTGGTTAAAAGGATAGTTGATAGCGACAACGGACTTAGGCGATACGTGAGGAATTCATATATCTGTCAAATAATGTCGAAATGCAAGGCGAGAAAGTTTTAAGAACGATTGTTTCTGAGGCAGCTATCGAATAACTTGGCAAAGTCTAAAAAGATGGCACCAGCTTGTAAGTCAGCATCAAGATTGGAGTGTATATCATAAAAAAAGAGAGCGCTGCGTCATGCACGGCAGAT
>NC_139349.1:14839370-14876870 GCF_055883805.1 Amblyomma maculatum | reverse complement strand
CTATGCCGCACTCGAGTTCATACTGGGTGAGCGTGTTTCACGGCCCTGTGTGCTGACGCCGATCTGGCGCGCGAGATCAAGGATGTCGGGAGCCGAGTCCTGCCAGCATTGAACCTGATCCAGGCAAGACACTCTGTGCCGACGACTTCTACGAAGGTAAGAGCGATTGATCTCACACAGCACGTAGGTAACGTTAGAGCCTTTTATCACACGATCCGCTCAGTAATGAGCAGAACTTATAATCAAGCAACAAAATGACTTTTTTTTTCTTTCTGCCCGTTCAAATACTGGAGCTTTATTGTATAGATACCTGCTACGGAATCTGTTCAACTGGCATATAGTTGCGACCACGGTGGAAGAAAGAGAGGTGATACATTTCTTGGGGGGGGGGGGGGGGGGGGAGAAATTGGAGGTTTGTACTCTTATATTTCTGCCCATTTTCTGGGTTATAATTCGACTCGGGGCCACATTAAGGAAGGATTTCTCTGATATGCAACTATTGAGGTTTACGCGATAGTTGGGTAATGTAATATTTGCTGAAGGCACTCGAGTGGGCGCCGCGTAATAGGCATTCGAAGGAGTGCACGAGAACTAGATTAGCCTCCACAGCTGTCAACACGCACAAGCTGTCCGATTGCTATCGGGATAGAAAAGGAATGCGGACACATGAGGCGCCGAGCTTCAGGGTTGCAATAGCTCGATGAACATGTCAGTTATGAAACGAGCGACTCTGGCGTTTATTTTTTTTTTTTTTTTTTTTACTATTGAAACAGCCGAGCCCATGACATGACGACATGATATTGATACAGCAGCGCCCGCAGGCGCGCCAGTGTGTTCCATTTTTTTTTTTTCTTATCACGTAGTAAGATATTATGGCACAATTTCAAGCTGGGAAGCTAAAATCGGTAGTTCTGCTTGTGTATGGGATATGTTACGAGAGAAATCTTTGTATTCCGTAGTCCTTTTTTTATTTTTTATTTTTATATTTACGAAAAAAGACGTATACGCGTGAGGCATATAAGCAGGGGGGACCAACCATAAGGAGGGAACCAAACATAACCAGCACCGCATGCCGATGTTCTCGATCGGCAGACGCACGCACACACTGCGATCAGCCCGGGCCGTATCAAATATCGTCGAGCACACTCCGTTGGCTAAAAATTACTCCGCAGCTGTCTCACTTTGCGTTACCGAGCACCGCTGGGCATGTGAAGCCTCGCAGCAACTGTGGCACATATGCCGTCATTCGATTGTTTGATAGCCAGCTAGCTGTTAGTAACAGCTGGTTTCTTTCAGCTACCGTGGCTTACGTGGGCTTTCTCAAATTGCGCGACTGTTTTTTTGTTTTGTTTTTTTACCGTCTTTGTCTGCTGAACTGTCTCAACCTCACTGCAACATAGTAATTTAGGAGATGTGCTATTATGTTTGCTTTAGGCTCAGTGGGCATGCAAATGCAACGCTAATAGTCTTTTGTGAGGTAAGCATTAGGTTTACAGCATATTTTCGGAAACCTGCTTCTACCATCTTCAGCATTTGAAAAATATGAGCAGCCGGGTCGAGCAGCTTGCCCTCTGGCTTGATGTGCACAAGAGCACCTTCCGGTAGCGATATGCACGAAAGATAGATATTGCGTCAGAGAACGCACATCTCTGCAGTCTGCGCGAGATGGTCTCGCACATCATTGTACCCACGTCAGTTGAGGTGCCCATCACTCGAGGCATTGCTGTCGGCGGCACGAGATGACGCTACTCTTTTTTTGGCCGCACTAAGCAGCAATTCGTTAGAAGCACGTTCAAAGCGCGGTTAGCGCTTTGAACGCTCCGATGCAGTTAGCGCAGGGTGTCTTCTGTTCGAGCAGACGACGCGTCACTCTCCTCCCTCGAAAATTTAGCTATTTGAAAGGTTCTGTCTGCTCAGAAATTGACATGTAAATAACGAAAATAGAAATGACTCGAGGTTATGGTGTTTTAGTGCTGACTAAAGTGAAAAATTATCAGCTCCCTTGCCGCTGCTTCATAAGCACGCAGCAGAATCAGCGGAGGGGATGGTCCTCAAAACATGTGCTCTCCATGGCGGCGGCCCTCTTTTCCGGTCACACTAAGCGGCCGCTCTCTCGCTACAGCGCGGTCGCGCCATCAGAACACTTCTCTTTCTTCCACCGTGGATGCTTAATTGGAAACTTGCCCGCTGCTAACCACTCGAAGCTTTAAAAAAAGAAAAAAAGGAAATGCCCGCGGCCTGTACACATCCTTCTCTCGTGGACCTTCAGGGCAGGGTCGGCTGGACGGCGCGATTTGCTCCTTCACGGAGGCCGCGAAGCGAAAGTTCCTGGAGAAGATCCGGGGCGTGGGAGTGGTCAACATTGAGATGGAGGCCTGTCAATTTGCTGCCATGTGTCACCGTGTAGGCATCAAAGGTTGGTACTCATGGATTCTGCGTGCTGCTTTCTCCATGGGGTGACGAAAAAAAGAACAATTGTAGTTAGTAGAGCGACTATCGGACCAGGACGAATTTTTCTTTATAATGTTTCTGAGAGAGGTGTATAGCTTTTCTTTTCAGCTGTATGGGTGGGCTTGGGTGAATTTCGGTGAGTAATTGCTCTCTATTTATGAACCTATTCCACCCTTGGCGATTCTCCTAAATATTCGTCCAAACTCCTGTTCAAGCAACAGCTTTATCAATGTAAACCTTTTTCGCAGGGATGAATGATTTTTTACGCTTTTCGGGGGTCTAATGGGCGACATGCTGCTCCCTGTTAATGTTGTCAAGCTTCTTTTCTCGTGCTCTAAGGTGCACCATGCAGTGAGCTGCAGTACATACTCTTCATTAAACAGTTCTTGGCACTTTGCCTTAGAAACTGTGCGGCTGAATCTAGTGACAACTACAGAAGGCCAGCGAATTCTACTGAATGATATAAAACGGGAATTACGCCAGTACTAAAAAGAACGGGATGACGGTAGTGGCAGCCGACTATCTAAATTTCATTTTACCGCAAAAACTTGTATGGCTCATTAGAAGGTAAACCGCCCCCTGAAGTGTCCACAAGTTGTGTCCGCGGAAGTCGTGATCCCAAAAGTCCACGTGACATCGTACTAACGTATATGTCACCTCATAAGCCGTATATAATCTTTATTACTATAATCATGAATACTCATGGAATGTGATAAATCATGAGGCACAAAAAATAAAGGTGGAAAATGGCTTGTTTTGTGGCATGCTAGCTGTACGTGACTTCCTACTGGTCACGTGGCATCACGACTATGTCGGTAAGTAGTTTCGGGTGATTCAGAATGACTTGCAAAAAGTGGCGACGCCACACCGGAGTCACGAGACAGGGTCACGTGATTCAGGATGAATTACAGAAAGTGATAGCGTCACATCGGAACACAAAGAATATGACGACGTGATTAATGATGACTTACAAAAAATGTTTACATTACACCGCAGTCTCGCGATCGAAGGTCATCACCAGCAACATATACGTAATTTCTCCCTAAAGCACACATCAGTACCTTCATCATTTTTCTATTGCGTAGAATGAAAGGATTATTATAAGAGTTTGTTACCGATGGTTCTTAATAAAATAGACACATGTTATAGAGGCTTTACAAAAGTAAGCGCCATCTAGTGAAAGAAACAGAAACTGTGCGCGGCGGCCATGTTTTGCTCAGTCCGCCCGCGCCTCCCATCGAGTACGCTGTCAACATGCGCCTTCGTAGAACCCGTGCATGCACAGAAAGGTGCATTGGAATGCTCACCAGCGATTGTTTCATCTTTTAACATCACAGCAGTTGCTGTTAGCTCCAAGCTCTATTCGGAATGATGCCAGCATATTGTTGCGTGCCCTTCTGCAGCCAGCGTACCGTCGTAGACGCGCACGGAATCAAGGTATACGCGTGTATGCGACCGTTCGTTTGCAGTCCTAATCGGCTTTACAAGGGTCACTTGCATCATGTAAAGCATTACTGAACGTCCCTCTGACTGGGAGCTAGCTCACAGAATGTGCTATCACCTAAAACAGCAAGGTTGTTTTGCGCGCTATGGAGCCTTGTTAACTTGAAGGATAAGCCTATACTGCGATGGAGGACACGGGAGAAGGAGCAATGGATGTATAACGAACGCTATTGTGCCAATACGTTCTTTGAAAGATTTTGTACGTAAGTTGCATTTACCATTTTGTATTGGATTTAAGACACGGGCATGATTACCGAAAATACTTTTCACAGTCGTACGAAATGGTAGTGCTTGGTGCAGAGAGCAATACGGTTGTCTAGTGCGCCCGAGGTGCGTGTTTCACGCTGCAAAAGCAAGCGGCTGCCAAACCCGCGGCGTCTAGAAAAGCAGGAGAAGATGACATCCCACTAGTGTGTTGTAACATGCTCACGTGCAGCCCGTTTCGACCGGTCCACGTCCAGAGCGCGCAGCTCAGGTTTTATACCTGCCAGCGCGGCTGATAAAATAACGAAGCGTGCGCTTCACTTTTGTGTGTTTTTTCGAGTCACCCGATGGTTCGCTAATTCAGAGCTAACTGAAATTCACTGGAATTTTTAAATATGTCGATTTCTAGTTTATTCCCTTTGTCAGAAAGTAAACATTTGAAGCGTAATCTCATATGAAAGCGCTGACATTGGAAGCTTCGAGGAACTCGGAGGAGGAGGAACTCGGCTGAAACGAAAAGAAATTTGAAAAGTCAACTCACATCACAGCGAAGTGTTTGTGCTTTGTGCAACTGGCTGTGTTCATAAAATCAGATTTATATTAAGTCATATCGTTATACAAAAATTAGGGGGTCACTTAAGCTCCGCCGTTAAAGGTATAACGCGATAGTGTCTCTCTCTCATACACACGCACGCACGATGTTTACTTTCTTCACGTGTTATTTGGCTCTTTTATTTATTTATTTATTTATTTATTTATTTATTTATTTATTTATTTATTTATTTATTTATTTATTTATTTATTTATTTATTTATTTATTTATTTAACCAATTACTGCAAGCCCTAACTGGCCCTAGCAGGAGGGGCGAAAATAATACAATGCAGTGAAATATGAATTCATCAAAAGTAACATACTACACACAAGTGTAGTATGTTATATGTTGTTATGTATGTTGTATTTCTGTTCGTATGGTATGTTATATTTCTATCCTTTCTTTCTTTCTTTATTTTTTGACGTTTTATATTTTTATACACCAATACTCATGCCTCAGCAACAATCGGCTTTTGAACACATTCTCCAATTATTTCAATTAATCAATTATACATTCTAAATTTTCTTCCTTAGCATCACCAAGCACTGGTTTTTTATTCTGACACCTTTAGACCCTTACTTTCCAATTTTTTCTCTTTTTTTTCGTTTCTTTATTTCATGAATTGATCAATTAATTACAAAGATTTAGCTCGTCATTGCCTATCGCACACCAATCAATATTCAATCACTGGAAGCACAAATTACCATGCCACTTTTTTTTTCTTTTTTTTACGCAGCCCCCGATTATTTCCGAGACTAATGCCAACTACTGCGTCGACGGCATGGGAAGGAAAGTGCTAAGCGCCAGTCCAACTTACGTCAAATTACGCGATGCTTTTATCATAAAATAAAATGCATCCTCGCTCATTTCACCAACCAAGTATCTTCCAGTGGGATGAGTGACGGTGATTGCGCAAACCAAGCAAACAAACTCGCGATGATCTCTCATAGGCGTTTAAGTAAACAGCAAAGGCGCACAGACAAAAAAAAAATCCATATTACAGAACTCTAGATACTGTACATGGATAGGGATGACGCTGCGGATTGCTGACGGGCCCATGCATGCGCGACTCGTAGAGCAATTTGTAACTGCGCTCGGCAGCGCGGCTGGTGGGCCCCGCCAGGTCTCGGCTGTCAAAACACGCTTCTAGGCGTCGCTAACAGAAACCGCCAGGGACCGAAGAGAGTTCCAAGCACAGCACACTAGGTTAAAACGTGAAACGTGCCAACAGAACGGCGAGCGCTGACGGACGGACACGAAGCGAACGGATGGAGCGAGCAAAATATGGCGGCCAGCGCGGGATCTGCGTGCCGCTCACGGTTGCCAGACGTACTTTTGTAAACCCTCTATTGTACTGTCTTAATGGCGTCCTATATAAACAACAGCTGCACCACACCAGACTTCATCTCTATTTACCGATCTCGGTCATTAATTTAATTCCAAAAGAAAGGGACGCCGAAACTGCATTGCATTAAGGGCTCATTTCGTCGGATTAAAGTGAATTACGTTTAATTGTGGTAGAGTACAGATGAATTCGGGTGATCTGCTTTACTAGATAAAGCGTTAATTACCATTGAATAAGTTGCAGTAGGCTAGATTACGTTTCATTAATGTTGGGTAAGTTGGATCACATTGGATTGCGGTAAATTAAGGCTAAATTCTACTCGATCATGGTGGCATGCGAATAGATTACTTTAGATTAAATCGAGTTCGGCTGCAATAATGGTGCATTGTCGTGTATTTTGTGGTAAAGTGGTCATACATGTCAAATTACTTTTGGCAAGAAATTAAATTACATTTCTAATTATTTCTAAAAAAACGGAAACAAAAGAACAAGAACAGAAGCATGGTCGAATGTCGCTGGCACAGAGCTGTCTCCGCTGTTCGAAGTCCCTGAAGAAGCTAGGTTATTTACTGCTTCCGTGGTCCCCGAGAACCGACCCCGGCACCTTGCGCTCAATAATGCTCATGCCATGGACCCTTCCGCTGGCACCCCCCCCCCCCTCCCCCCTCCCCACCTTCTCTCGTTCCGTGGTGACGAGTGGGACCAGGCACCACCGCGGCCCAACTGACGAAACAGGGAGTGCCAGTGTGAGCTTTCAACTGGTTTTAAACTCCGACCGTCTTGCACCATCGGTCCCTTTGGCAGCCTTTTCACACCTTAGCTCCTGCTGCCATAGGAATGGTTGCAGCTATTCATAGGATAGCCGCACTAAGCAGCCCGGATACGCAAGATACAGGAGGTCTCAGACGCAAAGTTCTGCGTCTGCTTTCTCTTTTCTGTCTCCTTTTGCCTATCCGTTACGCTGGCCCAGGCTTTCCGCACGTCGTTCCTGCTTTCGCGCCACTCTACAGTGGGTGCCCTTTAGTAAAAGTAGTTTCGAAAGAAATTAGTTAATTTTGCTGCGAAATTACTCTCAAAAGTCAATTCAATACATTAATAAATTACCAAACTGAAAAAGTAATTCATTACATTACAAATCATCGAAAAAGTAATAAATTGAAGGAATTAAATTACATTTACTGTAATTCCATTACTGCCATCTATGAAAGTAGTCGATTATTTCGCATTCACGAAACGTAATTAATCTTACTGACCTCCGCGATTTTTGGCTTAGGTTCTGAGGTTTAACTTCCCAAAGCGAATCAGGCTATGAAAGATGTCGTAGTGGAGGGCTCCAAAAATTTCGACCACCTGAGATTCTTCAACGTGCACTGACATCGCACAGCCCACGGGCACGCTCTCTTCGCCTCCATCAAAAAGCTGCCGCCTCGCTCGGAATTCGATCCCGCATCCTTGGGTACAGTAGTTGAGCGCCCTAACGATTCCATCACCAAGGCGGGTTTCGTGATTTTTCACATTCAGACAGTTTTTTCGCACTGTGCTGCCCTTCTTTGAATCTACCTGAGTGCCTAGAGCGGATTCGAAGTATTGCTATTTTGGGTTAATAGGGTTTGAAGTCCCAAAGCGACTCGGGTTAGGAGGAACGCTGTAGTGCAGCGCTACTGTAATTTTGAACTCCTGCGGTTTTTTTTTGACGTGCACTACAACGCGCAGTACACGCGCCCATTGCTTTTCGCCGTCACTGAAACACTGATGTCGCGGCAGGGTTCGAAACCAGGTGTGTTTGAAGGAGGCATACAGAGATTGAGTGAGAGTGCGAATCACCCGAAGGATCTAATTTCGCTTATTGCTGTACGTAACAAAAGTTAGAAATTCAGTCTCCGAAGACTGCAAGATTACTATCATCCCTTGTGAAAATTAATCAAACTGTTCCTTTTCATATACAACAAACTTCACTTCAATCTCAAGGGCATCTGCACCTGTGCTCTCTCCTGAACCCCTTCTGAATATGCTCGCGCTCTTCCATGAAGCTCTCAGACATATATTGCCACAGAGCTCTGCCTTGGCACAGATCCCCCACATACAATTTTGGGCGCCATGAAAACGAAGAACAAAAAACGGGTCTTACTTTGTTGGATTTGCTTTTGAACAGGGTATAACCTAGCTTATCAAATAACCGCTTTAAGCAGGAAGTGTGAGGTTTTCAAGCGTTGCTTGGCGCGGTATAACCATTTCTTAAGAAAGAAAATATGACTGCGCTCATCGTAACCATTCATGTCAAATTTGGAGGTACCATCATCACAGGAAACAATAATTAGTTGAAACATCGCTGAAAGGAGGAATCTCACTGGCACAGCCTTTGCGATGGACTGTGCGTCATTATATGGACAGTGTAGGTTCATATAATGACGAGCAAGACACAACCTACCACGGAGGATTGAAGCCTTCCTCTCCAAATCTAAGTAAAAAGCATATTGATTGACTGATTTATTTATTTATTTATTTATTTATTTATTTATTTATTTATTTATTTATTTATTTATTTATTTATTTATTTATTTATTTATTTATTTATTTATTTATTTATTTATTTATTTATTTATTTATTTATACTGATATGCTGCGAATCAGAGACAGAATCTTAAGTCATCCGTATCAATATTGTCTCAATTGTACTCACATCTCCGGTCTATTAACGACTGGTTGTCCTTTTGTCGCCATGTGTCAGTAATTTGTCTAATCTTATTCTGGACGCTAATACAATTTCATTTACACATATAGCATAGCATTTAATATAGATGGTCACATAATTCACTTCCAATGCGCACTGAGCTTTTGTTGTACTTGTTCCACAAGAAGAAATGAGAAATAGAACGCTAAGCTTCCACAAAATGCTTTTGAATGCACCTAGACCTCAAGCAATCGGACAATATTTATCAACCATATTTTGATTTCAGAACGCTGCCGTTTTTTTTACTTTATTTCATTGACCATGTGACATGCATGACCGTGTTATAGGGGCCATCGTGTGCGTAACGCTGCTTGACCGGTTGGAGTCCGACGAAGTGGACGCCGATGAGAGCAAGTTACTTGAGTGGCAAGACAGGCCTCAGGAGGTCGTTCTACAGTTCATACGCCACAAAATGGGTTTGCCTCCATCCACGAGCAAGTACTCGTCTCGACACTGAAGACTACCCGAATAATGCTGCCGTCTGCCTTTTTTCCATGAAAAAAAAATAAAAGAAAAAAAAACATGCTGGCTTAGAACTGCCTGTAAATGTATATTTCGATGATTGGATTCGATGATTGATCTCGACCTTGAACACAACAATTTCCTGCTACTTAAACACAAGCTGCTTTCATAGCTTGCTTCTCGCCACAGCAATATTTAATTGCTAAATATAAAGCTGCAAGCGTTTAAAGCTTAGATTATATGTTGCTGCTACTTCTGCAGGAGTGTTACTTTTCGTGTTCTGAAAAATCCACTCATCTTGTTTTTTTAGCATCTTCGAAGATGGGGAACAACGAAAGAAGCGTGACATATAGTCCATGTATGGATGGAGCAACTCTGATCCAAAGGCGCTTTAGCCGGCCGCTGCGGTCCAGCTCTTCCCATTGTAGTGTGTTCGGTTTTCGCAGGTGGCAGCATGATGACGCCACAGGAACGCTGAGAAAGCTCAGCTGCAGCTCTATGGCTGTAAAAGTGTGCTGACATAGTTATGTTATTAAAACTAAACATATATCGTACTTGAAGCGCGGTTTTATTGCTGAAGTAGACAAGGGAATTTCTGATTTGATCAGTTATCGCTCCGAAATATGGACCTAAGGCAAATACTTTTTACACCTAACAACTGTATATACTGTTCATGCCTGCATAAATGCAAAACGGCGCAAAGTGCCAGGGGTTCAGATTCTCTGAAGTGTCCCACACTTTTTTATAGCGCCAGTTCGCATTTCTGCAGCTATTTCTCGTGACAACGAGCTCAGTCTTTGGCATGCGTTTGCACAACTCGTGTATGCAGAAAATGTAACATGGGCGTGAAGCTGCAGTCCGCAAACGATGAAACTACAGTAAACTGAGCTTCTTATATGTTATGCTATGCAGTATGCCATGCTGCAGTGTTTGACATTCAAAAGTCGCACATGAACTGCAAGACGCGTCAACTGGAGGGCTATGAATTAATTTAGACCTCCTTACGATCGTCACAGCCGGGCAGAAAATTACGTGCCTCGTTAGTTGCCATAGCAACTGGGACATCATGCTAATCCTAACCTATTCATTAGAGATAACGTGCTACGTTTCGACGTGTAGTCATGTAATATGTGGTATTCGTTACTGTATACCAACAGTGATGATCCCTTGACCTTTCACTATCGATTCTTCGCGCTTAACACTGACAGACTCTGTGCCACTCTTTCAGTGCTAAACCGCCAAGCAAAACCATGCCGAATAATCCTTTCGAACGTCTTAATCGGTTCAAAGGGAGTTAAACCTCGGAGCCTTTTGTGCTGTCACTTCCAATGGACTGTGGCTGCCGCAGCTGAGATTTCCTCTGTGGGCTCAATAGCCGGCCGCCATAGCTAGTAAGCCCCTGCGGCCGGGCAACGCTGCAGTAATTGATTTTTATTTTTGAGATAGTCTTCTTTTTCATTCAATAATCTCACTCTGCAACTACTTACTATTAAAAGGACATGAAGTCACTAAACGAGAACTTTCTGATAGTTTACGCGATTTAGATAGATAGACGTAAAAGAGACAGCGCACATTGAAACAGCTAGACGAGCACTAACTTCAACTTAACAGCTACACCATAGAGTTGGCAGCTGAAAATGCAGGAGCAGCAAAGTATGTTTTTTCACAGAGTACGAGAGAAGCAAGAAAATACACAAAGAAACAAAAACAAATGCGTGATGTGACATCAAACGAGGGGTGAAAATCACGCTGCCAAGTGGTTAGTATTTGCGTGCATATATATTTTGGTTTTTTTATTTTATTTTTTTATTTTTATTTTTTTGGAATGCTGCAGCTGAGGCTCTGAAGGAGCACTTCAGGTGAGGGTCAAAGGAAGTACCTTTGCAAGACAAACAGAGCCACCTTTGCAGACTGCGAGGTTCGAAACTGGGTTTGGGCCCACTGCAGAAGAGGGGCGCGCAGCGGGGTTTACGGAGCTTCTCCCAAACGCACACCCCTGCAAAAGCCGAGCGCCAGGCCGGGGGACGCTTGTACCCATTTTTACCGGTGGGTGTCCGGCGGTGGGTTTCGAACTAACCACCTCCCGCAGCCGAGACGGGCGCTCTAACCACTAGGCTATCACCAAGGGGTGATAGGGGTTTTCCTCTTCTTCTTTCTCCAAACGTGGTTTTCTTCGTCTTTTATCCAATTATCACATGTTCTTCACAAATATGCCCCCCCCCCCCCCCCCCCCCCCCTTTGAGAAGTTTTGTTTTCCGGAACAGGAGGCGAAGAAAATCTCCTGGCCTGATCCAGAACTTTGTGATCCCCCGATACAAAGGGGAATGGCCGCATCAGCATCATCATCAGCTTCTCGTCAAAGACATGTCGCAAATAATGAAAGTTTAGTTCATTATATTGGACTTTATAGCGCAAAAGCGACTAACACTATGACGCGCGAAGCACAAGGTCATAGAATGTGATGTTCAGGGAAGCAATTTTATTACCTGCAGACTGATTAAAGGCCCCGTTTCTTTGAGAAGCTAAAAAATAGGCGAAAAATCGGAAGTAGTTTTTTCACCTGGAGGCAACATAGGGCGTAAACAATGAGAGGTTAAACTCCATCAAGCAACGTAGTATCCGAGAAAAGTGTTCACGTCTCGACTCTCCATCCACATTTAGGACTTTTTGAACCAATTTTGTTAGGCGTTGGTCCACGTCTCTAGTAGCGGTGGGTCAAGTCTGTCGATATTGAACTTGGGCAAACTCTTCAAATTTCGCGAAGCAAATTTCGAGATGGGCCACCCACATTATAGGGGTGGCTCAAGTCGATTCTGGTTGTCGGCCAGGTCGATTTAGAACTTGAATCAATTCTATTCTCTAAGTAGTTAACGTCAATTTTGAGAGTAGGGCAAGTCTATTTTAGAAGTGGCGAAGTTGATTTGGGACATGGGTAAACTCAGTTGTCGAATGGGACAAGACGATTTTGAGAATGGGGCAGACAGAGTTTTGAGGTTGGACACGTATATTTTTTTTTTTTTTTTTTTATAATAGATCATGGCAGTGTCGAGAAGACCGGATTCAATTTTAGGTATGGGCCAAACCGATTTTCACCCAAGGCTGACTATATTATAAACTCTCAAATTCGGCCTATGTTATTGCAAAGTCAATTCCGAAGGTACTGCAACGTGTCCTAGACAGGTCTAATATACAATCCCATGCATTGTCATTCATATCCTGCAGGGCAATTGCCAAGCTGTGCATTCCGTTGCCATGCCTACCCATTCCGCCAGTGTTTTTCCCGCAAATACGAAGAATCTCGACAGGTATGGTGGCAGCGCTTTCGCGTTCAAAAATGTTCCCGAAGCAGTGCTCTCTGGAAATACCAATGAAGATAAGCGTCAAAACCACCTGTGAGCACACATGAGCGCAGCTGTTCCTTTTTATTGCTGCTTTATTTTCTCGCATTAACGTGTAGTAACGTCCGTTTCTGTCCTCGTTCCCGCCTCTAGCTTCGCAGAATATATATATATGCACATGACTGTTAAACGACGCACAAAGCGGCCCGAAACATCCGCTTCATCTATAGCAACGCCGACTTGCTAATAGCGAGACACAGCGCTTTTGAATCGGTGAATTGTAGAGACGCAGACGACCAGTGTCATTAAAAAAAAAAAAATTATATATATATATATATATATATATATATATATATATATATATATATATATATATATATATATATATATATATATATTGTGGAAGAAGGCCAGGTCGAGACGGCAAAGCAAGGGATGCCGTGTCTGGCGTTTTACTCCGATGACAAAGCCCAGGCGCGCGCCTGAGCCGGCGCCGCGGGACGATGATGATGGTATGTACAAATGAAAGAGGAAGATCATGGAATGAATAAATTAAAGAACATCCACGGAAGGCTCACAATATATATAATTTTTTTTATATATATATATTTTTATATAAAAAAATTATATATATATATATATATATATATATATATATATATATATATATATATATATATATATATATATATATATATATATATATATAATTTTTTTTTTTTTTAATGACACTGGTCGTCTGCGTCTCTACAATTCACCGATTCAACCGCGCTGTGTCTCGCTATTAGCAAGTCGGCGTTGCTATAGATGAAGCGGATGTTTCGGTCCGCTTTGTGCGTCGTTTAACAATCATGTGCAGTCTCAGCACATCATTCCTTTGGTGACTGACATTGGCATTTCGAGCGGGGAGACTATACGTTCGAGACAGTGATGAGCTTTCGTTCACTTAAAAAGGTCTGATGGTCGTCTGATGGCGGCAAGTATCTTTTCACGAAGAGTGGTAAGCATTTCCAAAGGGTTTCTGACTCTTAAGACACACTAGTACAAACCTAGCGTCCGCAGCTGGCACGTTCATACAAATCTGAGAAGGAATGGCACTACCTCACCCTCGCCACTATGAGCTCTGTTTATCTTAAAAGTGGAATGGGCTTACAGCAAATGTGAATATTGCCCTTTCCAAACGTAAACATTGTGCACGGCCTTGCGCTCCTGCCTGTTTGTCATAGAAAGCGAATTGCAGAGTGTAGACATTGACACGTTAGTTTAGAGCGCTGAAGCGGTGCTCAGCGGGGAAAATAACGTGCAGTATTATTAAATTTTCTTTGAATCGGCCCCTTCTCTCGTACGTTTATCATCCGTGTAGTCATATGGCAGCGTTTGACCGGCAGGATTACCTTTAATGAAATTTCCCGTTGATTACTGCACCCGCCACAGCTCGAGCGCTCTAGACAAGCCTGCTCACGTATGTACTCGAAACTAAGCAGTATAGCTGGTCCGACCCGCTGGGGCATCGTGGGAGCTGGATGCATAAGTCACGACTTCGTCGTCTGCCTGCGCAGCATGCCGCCAGACAAACATAAGGTACGTACGTCTCTGTGCCATTTGTATCCCTTTATGTTAGGAGAAATCGGTCACTGTATAATGCATTCAAAGTGAATTAAGAGTATTCTAAGAGAAGGCGAAATTTGCGGAACGTTCAATGAAACGTCGTCCTGCTGTAATAAACGAAGCAGTATCGAAAATTCAGGCCCATATTTCTCCTTGAAATAGTCTAAAACGTCGAGAGCTGAATCATTTCACTAGGGTTGAAGAGATTACTTATTTATGTCGGTAACGTACAGCAAGTTACAGAAAAAAATGCAACATACGTTGGGAGTCCAGCATCGGAAACCCTTGTAGAAACAATATTCCCCGGGGCTTTTGGTAATCCATTTATTTCCTTAGCTGTTTCCGAAAAAGATCAATGAAAGCGCCTACAATTTTTACAACAGGTTGACAATCGTGATTATCTTGTCTCTGGCCTTTTATTCCATGAACTCTGAGACAATTTTCTGCTGCTGTGTAGGATGAGCGCGGGACCTGTTTTCAGATCTAGACCCTCAAGATCAAGATAAAGATCGTCTCTGCGTTGGTTGCTATATTTTAATGTTCCACAGCAATTCAGATTATAAAATACATGCGGAAACGTGTATGCTGCTGCTTGATATTACTCCGCTTAAACAGAGCGGAAATTCATTAATCCTAGTTTAGCACTTTTATTACCATACCTACCGAGCAATAAAAAAAAAAAGCTCTAAGCTGTATTGTAACCTAATATATTTGACCACTCGACTGTGTAAAACCAAATGGCAAATTCTTGTAAGCTTGAACTCCACACAGGCTATAAATGTCTACAGCAGATGAGCACGATTTGCTCACGAAGACGAAATTCAGTTCAGCTATCTCACGCTTATCATGCAAATCAAAGGTGAGTCCGCGTTGTCCAAAACTTCCGCGAGTCCAAAATCTTAGAGATCGGAGCTTAGAATTACGATAAAAACATGTTTATTTGTACTTTCACTTCCTCTTCCTTAAATACGACCGCCGACGTCAAACTATAACAACAGTCAACAGTCTCCATCAAAACACCAGAGCCGCGAGCCCATAGTCAGTAGATGTTTCTCGTAAAAGCTAAAAGCCGTGTGTAACACATTGTTACTCATACTGGATCTGTCATTAGGTCGTAGCTGTTGCGGGGAAGAACTACGAAAACGCAACGCGGTTCAGGAACCTCCACGGTATCGGCAAAGCGTACGCCACTTACGAAGAGTTGGCCTCCGACCCAGATGTAGGTAAGGATTGGCTGCGTAAATTGAGTGCTGTAATTATTTTGCAAACGATAACGCCATGCATCCACATTGGTGTATAATGAACGCATCTGATTGTGTCTTCATTAGGGATTCATATTTTTTTGATGGAGGCGAAAAGCAAGGCGCCCGTGTGCTGTGAGATGTCAGTGCACGTTAAAGAACCCCAGGTGGTCAAAATTTCCCGAGTCCTTCACTACGGCGTCTCTCATAGCCTGAGTTGTTTTGGGACGTTAAACCCCACAAACTAAACCATGAGAGATTCATAAAATTCGTACCCGCACGAAGTGCGGTAATGTCGAGAGCAAGTGAAAAATAATCGGAACATACGTTCAGTTTCTAAATATTAAGTTGCATATCTTAATACAAACGCGACGTCTTGTTCAAGGATAACCCGGATTTCAGCCCATGTACTGTCGACCAATTATTATACAATAACCGACGAAAAACGCAACCGACAAATTGCGACTCAGCATCTATTGGCGACCTTATCTCCCAAATGCAAAATGCAGTAAGCCTACAGCTGAAAGTTAGTTGGATTGCGCTACACGATGGCGAAGTACTAAAGCAATAAATGCGCCAACGACGTCTACAAAACACGACCCCCCCCCCCTCCCCATTATTTTCACAGCAAACCGTAATTTTACTGAATAAAGACTGCAATCTCGGCTAGTTGGTATTGATGCCCGAAAAGCAGTAGTAATAAGACTGATAATAAACTGCTGAAAAGGAAGCGATCGTTAAATGTTTATCAATGACAAAGCAAGCCAGCGCCTCAAAACATTTTGGAGAATCTAGGGGTTTGTGTGTTTATTTGCGTTCTGCTTGCTGTACCGTCCTTTACCCACACAAAAAATCAAGCTCAGATAATTTAGAAAAGAATGGTGCTCATTTTCCTTCGTTAATAAGCTCGTTGGCTTCTGCATATTGAAGGGGTAGCACCAAGCTTCTGAAGAGAATTATCAAAATTCATTCTGAACAATATAGCACAAGGAGGGCAGACGCGACATAGACGAAGAAAAAGTGGACAAGCGCCGATTCTCAACTGACCCATATCTTTTTGTTTGTGTTAGTAGAACACTGCAACAACTGGAAATTGCTTTATTATTCCTGAAAACGTCTACATATCTTGACCACGCATGCGCAAGCATGAGCAAAAATGCTTTTGTAATACCAAATAAAGTAAGAAGGTAACAATATTGTGAACTCATGAATTTTTACATGGCAGCGAGAGAGTTTAAGTAAGATGCATCACCAATGCAATGGCGTATTTTCCTGCTTTCTGTACTTGAAGCGTTTCCTGGCCAAGCCGCGCGTGTTCATTTTTGCTTCGGTCGTCAATTGTTCCTCCTTCAAAATGTGGCGCACAATGTCGACAAAGCTATACCTTTGAACACTAAAAAGGCAACTCAGTACTCTTTATTTCTCGTTACTTACTGCGCACGCTCATTAAGCATCACATATAGCTTCCTTGTGCTAGTGTTTACAATTAATATTCGGCAACGTGCTCATAAGTACCAACATCAAACCAAAACCTCACACAAAACTTCTCTCAGAGCTTCATTGGCAGAAGCCGTTGCGTTGTACCTCTCTAAGCAGAAAGCTACGTTTGGTTGCGTTTGTCCACAGCCTCCTAAAACCAGGCACATGTGTTTGTTCATTACTGCTGAACGAGACGCATGCATGCGATTGGTGTGTGTTTGTAATAACGGTGTCAAGATTTGAGTGGAACAGATGTCGCATTCAGATGATAGAACTGTCACAGGTCTGGTAACCATGGCAAGGTATGTAATACACGCAGGAGACGATAACAGAACGCATGATCAACAAAAGAGAAACGGCTCACTTGGAGTTACGAAGCTGAGTAACTGAGAGGCATCAGTTTAGCGCTGCTGGCACGAGCCAAGGTTACGTGAGAATAACTTTAAGTGTGGCAGAAATAATGGCTCCCTCTACAAATACCCGTTCGCGTACATGTGCACTGTTGCTGGATTAATCATTCATTCCTTAATTTGCGCAATTATTAAGCTAATACATAACGTAGAAGGCTACCCGACGTAGCTAAAAAAGCCCGATTTTAACCAAGCCATGCATAAGCACCCGCTTCAGGATCCAAGGAGCCAACGACAACGCAGGAGTTTCTACAGAACGAGGGATTCAACACTCTAGTGTCAAAAGCATGAGGATGTAAGCTGCACAGCTGTCAACAACATATGGCCGCAATGGGCTATTTTATTCCGCTGTTCAAAAGCTGCAAACAAAATAAACGTTGCTGCAGCAACAAACAAAACGGAGCATAAAACTTCGGTGCATTAACGCAAAAGACAAGGGACAAAGAACGACACACACAGCGCTGTGTGTGCCTACTCGTTCCTTGTCCCTTGTCTTTTGCGCTATTGCTCCGAAGTATGAACCAACAAGCCCAAATTTCAAAGTTGCTCAAGGACACAAAACTTTAGTTCGGTGGTGCCGGGTTCGATTCCCGGATCAGGACGAATTTTTCTTTAACTACGAAGTTTCTGAGAAAGCTGTATAGCTTTCCTTTGGGGCCGTATGGCTGCGCTTGGGTGGATGCAATGAGTAATTACTCCCTTATTACAAAACTTTAGTTCATATTGGAAACGCACAGCGCAAAAAGACACAAGACGAAACGGAATGAACCAATACCAACTTGCCCCATCGTCCAGCCTTCTTCATAAATCTTCAACACTTATATTACCTTAACCGCTTTTCTTTTTTTCGGCTAAGAAATATTTAACAATGCTATTTGCGTTTCACGCAGGAGCAATCAGTAGCGGTAACAGATGCAGGAGATGCAGGCGGAGCTTCTACTGCCTATTTTATAATTATCCGATTATAGAAGAGGCATCATGAAACAGGCATCAACCGAGTGATGATGATGGCATGCTTGAATAAAATGCAGACATAAGGAGTAGTACTTTCCCTTGATTAGGTCGGGAAACAAACATGGCGCTCAATATTTGTGCAGAATTTCTTGGTTCCTTACAACCCGGAAATGCTCGTCAGTCGCGAGCGTCAAATATTTTCTTTGTTGTGCAAAAACAATACTTTTCGTTTCTTCAAATGCATTGCACGTTGTTTATAAATTTATTTCCTTATCCTCTAGATGTGGCATACGTGGGCGTCCTGCATCCCGACCACTACGCCACCGCTTGCATGCTGCTGGAAGGCGGCAAGCACGTGCTCTGCGAAAAACCCCTCACCAGCTGCCGTAGGGACACAGAGTCCCTATGCAAACTTGCGAGGGACAAAGGGCTCTTCCTTATGGAGGTTAGTTGCGGTTCGGGTAATCAGCTTGTGTCTACATAAATCTCAACAACTTGCGTGTGCTGTGATGATTAGCCTTGCCGTCGCCTCGTACACTACATGTCCTGCAGTAACCTACTATGTACCAATTTATATGGTACAACTGAAAGATACATACAAATGCTCTATATCTTACCGAACTTTCGTCGTGATAAAAGATCCTTCTGATAGGTTTTCACAAAATAAGAAGACAACGCCTACATCTTACCAGTGCGTTTATCGGCATCACTTTCTTTTATTTGCTTACTCAAAGCAGGTACTTACATAAAGCTACGTTGAGTACAAAGCCTGAAGTTGTAAGGGCATATCGCACTATCGAATAACAAACGGCAAAATGCTGACCACAGGCGCTGTGGACCCGGTTTGTGCCGGCGTACCGGCGAATGCTGGAGGAGCTCGAGCAGGGTGCCATCGGCGAACCCCGCTACGTGCACGTCAACTTGGGTCTCCCGATGCACGGCCTGGAGAGGGTCTTCCGCAGGGACCTGGGGGGATCCGTGGTGCTCACCATGGGCACATACTGCGCTCAGCTAGCCCTGCAAGTGCTTGGCCCGGAGCCTCCGGTCAGGATCACGGCGAGCGGCGATTTCAACAGCGAAGGTTCTGTAGAAGTGCTACGATGAGTGCAATTATTGTGCATTGCATGGTATGATTTCCTGAACTGCCATACCGAGTATCGAGTGTCGAATCAAATATGCTGCCGGGCGCTAAATACAAAGGATAATAAAGTCATGAATATCGATGAAATTCAAACTAAACATTCGAGAATGTGTGCAGATTAGTGTTATCTTCTATTGAAACTTGATAAAAAATGAAGCCAGTGATAAAGAAAGGCAAAAATAAATCTGTACTCATCGTTAACCGTTAGTGATTGCAGTTGCAGGTTTGCGCTCGTCTGTGCATCTTACTCTTGATCACGTTTGCACGTGCTAGGGGTTTAGCGTTGCGCAGTATTTCCTTGCGTTCAATGCTGTCTATTTCCTCTTGTCGTGGCGCTCCCATTGGGGAGTAGTTCGTCGTTGGTACAACTACTGCCGCTCTGGGACTCTGCTAGGCATAACAGCTCTGCCAACTTTATGTACGTGCAGGTGTGGACACCGTTGTTACTGGAACGATGGAGTTCAGCAGCGGCCGTCTGGCAACATTCGCAATGTCCTCCATATTTTACATGTCATCTAAAGCGGAAATCAGCGGGACAAGAGGCATTCTTACGGTGAGCAAAGAAAAAACAGCCTACAAGCATTTTTGAGTGAAAGCATCTCAGTAAATGCATGTGCAAATGCAGGAATATAGTAATGGATGCCGTATTCACTTGCCACAAAGAGCAGTAATCACTTCAATAAATAATATTATTGTGGTGATCAGTCAAAGAGCCGCTAAGAAATTGTGATGGGGGACTCAATGAGGCTCGAGACGCCAAGAACAAAGTGTATCTCAGGACCTTGAGGCAAGGGACCTGAAGCTCTGCGGAAGCTGCAGTTTGAGGCTTAATTAGTGAGTTGGATGGGACGAAAGTTTTGGGAAGAGGAGCAGCTGTCTATCAGTAGCGGATGTTTCGGTACATCATCTCGAGATAATTTGCTATGGAGTGGGGCACTAGGGATGATATCGAGAGGCCATCCAGGCAGACGCGTTAGTATTCGAGTGGGAAAAGCGTGCGTTCAGCCGTTCTTTCTTATTACGATCCGGAGATTTATCTATTCCCGGAAGCAGCCAGGTTCTCTTGCTAACGGCCTATTGCTGGGCTGAAGGCAACCGAGTGCCCTGGTGCTTATAGACGATGCGAAAGCTGCAAGAGGCAGCGGAAAGTGGGTCATGCGTTTCACGCGGCGCGGTTGGAAGTATGTGCAGTAATCCTACACCTACGCAAGAAATTGCTGCGCCAGTTCAAGTTACTTATTTGTGAAAAAGAAACGTATAATTCAGCCGAAGGGAATACTTAACGCATGAACTGCCCTCGGAACTTTACTCAAATTTCCTTCGACAGGTCTAATTCTGGCACTTCAGTTTAGCTGAGGAACATCGCAGTGAATGCAGGTATTGAGTTTGATGCGCTTCTTGTTCCATGATCTAAAGCTGGACTCACCGATTGCTTGTCCGTCTGGGCTAGAGACGCCTTCCGGAAGAGTAGACCTTCCGATTCCACCTGTGTCCATGCCTCTGAACTACGAATTCAGCTCGGGACTTTGCTACGAAGCCGAAGAAGTCAGAAGCTGCTTGGCCCGAGGTAAGGGATGATGCTGATAATAATAATAATAATAATAATAATAATAATAATAATAATAATAATAATAATAATAATAATAATAATAATAATAATAATAATAATAATAATAATAATAATAATAATAATAATAATAATAATAATAATAATAATAATAATAATAATAATAATCAAATCAATCTTTATTTAATGTGCGCAGGAACAACCATGTGGTCTTTGTGCTGCAGCACAAATAAAAAAAGAAACAAAAACGAAAAAGCACAAACATGTTTACACACACACAGAGAACACACAAAAAAAGAAATAAATAATACATGAAATGAAACTGAGACGAAAAGTATCACGGAAAGTAAGCAAACAATGAGTATCATCACTTATATACACAGTGAGATAATGTTTGAGCACACCAGGAAAGAGAAAAAAAAAAAGAACGGTAGATAGAAGAGAAAAAAAACAACAACAAATAACTGACATTGATTATGGTAATATAGAAATATACATAAAATAAACAACCATTCCAGGCGCCACAAGTGCATGGTACTTAAAACACAGGCAAGAAATACAGAATAATACAATAAAGAAGTAAAATTGAACAAGGGACAGTAACATTCGAATATAAAGTTTAAAGTTGAAATATAAGTAAGAAACGGATAAAAAGTAGTTCAAGATAAAGACAGCATTGAACAGGAGAAAAAACAAAAAGTGAAGTAAATACAATATTAAGGCTAGAAAGTGGGAGTTATATGTGATAAAGTACTATTTAGAATACAACGCTACGAACATCCAATGTAAATGAACAGAGCGAGTTTTGGAAGATGTCAAGGTGAGGACAAAAAGAGTTAAATAACCACTGCATCTTGTCCAGAGGAGAGTGGGAATGAAGAGGAGAAACCTGAAATGGTCTGAATTCCCTCATGCTCTTTCGCGGAACGCGCAGTAGGATGTACTCTAAGAGCTGAGGGCACATAATGGGGCCATGAAGGAGTTTGTACAGAAATATGATATCAAGTCTGATACGACGGCAGTGAAGAGAAGGAAGATTCAGTTGGGCGCTCCTGGTGGAGCGAGAGGGGGAAGTTGCGCAAGGAAAGCGATAATGAAATATCCGTAAAAAATTTTTTTTGTACTCTGTCAACCTTGTCCAAGTTCGATTTGCAAGTGCCATTCCAAACAACCGACGCATACTCCAAGACCGGCAAGCACATGGACAGGTACAGTTTTAGGAACGGAAGTGGAGTATGGAACTCTCTCGAAAGTCTGCAAACGAAACCGAGTGTGCGCATAGCCCGCTGAGCAATGCGTTTAGTGTGAGAGGAGAAGCTGAGGGTGCGGCCAAAAAGTACACCAAGGTCATTAATTTCATCAACCCTGTCCAACAGCACAGAATTCACAGAATAATGGTAGAGAAAGCTATGTGTTTTACGAGTAAAGGACACAACCCTAGTTTTGGAAGAATTGAGGGTAAGTCGATTCTTCGCACACCAATCAGAAAAAGCAGATATGTCCGATTGCAACAACAAGCAATCTTGAAAAGAATGTATTACCTTGAATATTTTTATATCATCAGCATAAAGAAGAAACGAGGAGTTCTTTATCGCCGAGGAAACATCATTAATAAAAACGGAGAAGAGAAGCGGGCCTAGTACTGAACCTTGAGGAACTCCACTCGTTGCAGGGTAAACGAAAGAAGTCTGTCCATTGACACTGACAAAGCAGAAGCGATCAAGGAGATAGTTGCGTAGGAGGGCTACGAGTGAGACTTCAACGCCAGAGAGTAGAAGTTTTTCAAGAAGTAGTGAGTGAGTAACAACGTCGAAAGCTTTGCTCATATCACAGTACACAGTGTCAACCTGACCCCTCTGAAGGACTGCTGCAGAGGCATACGTCATAAACGTGACTAGGTTGGTAGAAGTAGCGCGACCCGACATGAAGCCATGTTGATTCGGTACTATGATATGTTTGAGATGGAAGGAAAGTACGCTGTGCAAAGCTAATTCGAAAAGCTTAGAGGTTGCACATAGAAGAGAAATCGGACGATAATTGGAAACATCAGATTTGTTTCCAGACTTGAAGACAGGAAACACGCGTGCCATTTTCCACACGCGAGGAAAGGCAGCATTTTTTAAACAGTTATTAAATATGGCAGTCAGTACTGGTACAAAGATATAACTGAAGGCTTTTATTATGGCAGCTAAAATGCCATCAGGTACAGGAGACAAAGAAGGTCTCAGACGCTTACTACTCTTAGTTATCAACTCCTCGTCAAAGAGAACGGAATTAGATGGTGCACCAGATGGGAGGCAAACGGAATCACAATGTGGATGTTTATAAACGCAGGAAAAATGTTGGGCAAAACTGTCGGCAACATCCCGAATTTCCGAACCCTGAGAGTCAACTAAGCTGATACTTAGATCTGATTTAATGGAACGCTTGCGAACGTAACGCCAGGACTGACTAGGACGATTTGAGGCACTCCTCTCCAAAAACTCAAGATATGAGTCATAGTCCCGCTTGTATAAGCGTTTGCAAAGAGAACGCACACGGCGAAACTCATCTGCCCAATTGTGAAACCCAGGGCGTTTCGCTTTACGATGGGCCCGTTCCTTGAGTTTTAACGCCGTTATTAGTTCCCTTGAAAACCAGGAAGGGAACTTCCTACGCGTAGGAGTATGCAAAGGTATGTACCGACGCATACCATCAAGAACTATTTCTGTAAAGCGACTGACTTGTCCATCTGAATCATGAATGTCATTTAAAAGGGACCAGTCGACGGAAGAGAAGAAATTGAAAAGACCGACATAATCACCACGTGCATACGCGAAACGGGGCGAATTCCTCACCCGATCTGTATTAGTAGAAGGTGAGGCAGAGACAGCAGTAGTAACTAGAAGCGGAGGGTGAAATTTGTCACAGCGAGTAAGCGGTATGTCTGAACTCGAGACTCGAACACTTTCAAAATTCGATAGACAGATGTCAAGAATATTGCCACAGCAGTTTTCAATGAAATTGTGTTGCTGCAAAGAGTTAAAGGCTATAAAATCAAGTAGAGCGTTACACTTACTTAATATGTAATGATTGTTGTGAGAAGAAATAAATGAGTTCCAGTTGATACCAGGAGTATTAAAATCGCCTAAAATAAGAAGTTTGTGTTTGCTATGACGGGTTATAACATGTTCGATTGAGAGCAGAACATCATCATAGGCTGGAGGAGGAAGATTCGGAGGAATGTAGAAAGCTGCAAGTAAAAGTTTTTCATGTCGATTTAAAGTGAACTCGAGCCACACACATTCTTCAAAAGTTTCCAGATCGGAACGTCGAACACACTTCATAAAACTGTCAATAGCAATGAGCACTCCACCTGTTAATAATAATAATAATAATAATAATAATAATAATAATAATAATAATAATAATAATAATAATAATAATAATAATAATAATAATAATAATAATAGTTTTCACAAACCAGAAAATACCTTATTGGGCAAAGCCTGGCAGCAGGTGGCAATAATGTATATTATAAATGTTGTTTAATAAAAAATTACTGTCTAAAAGCATCATATATAACAATTAAATAACAAAGACAGTCGGAGGAAACAAGCTAGCCATACAAAAAGAACATTTTTAACCGTAACCACAATCATATCAATAAAATTGTAGGGGATGCCTAAGTTCCGCCTTTAACGATATTAAACGGTGGCGCTGAGGTATCCTGTCTGCGGCTCTCCTTATGGTACCTTGTTCGCGTACATGTAGTCTTCGCCCGTTTATTTTTCCGACCCCTTAATTTGTGCCTCTAACATGTCACGCATTCTTATTACCATACAGTACTAAACTACCCCATAATCCAGCTACCGGTCGTACCCTCACAGCTGACACCCGCATCAACCAAGCCGCATCAGCATGTATGACGGCATCCGACAGCACTTGAAGGTTAACTCTTATTCCACCTTCCCACCTTACATGAGCCACCCCGATTTGGCAGCTCTTCGCATATTTTTGATGCATGGTACCACGGCCTACAGGCCCCTTGGCAAGGCTTCAAGATCAAAACAGGAAAAACAAAAGCAAACGTACTTGTGTCTGCTTCAAACTTTGGTTAAGCCAAAAATAAGAAATCGAGGCCATAAATATAATCAGATAGCCGCCAGAAAGCCGAACCACGATCAGTGCAATAAATACAGATAGTAAAAAGCTGTAAAATAAATACAGGGTTAAATATACACATCATATGAGCACAGGCATGATTTTAAAAATGTAGGTTGTCAAGATGTCATATTTCGTGTTTAGATATTTTAAGAAGGTCGGTCTCGGATTTGTAATAGTTGTTTATTAATGTTAAAAGAGTGAAAGACAACTTTTTTATTGCGTAGTTTTTTTTTTTATAATTTGAGCAATCCACTCCTCTTTATGACTTTTCAACATGGTTTTACCTAAACATTGCGAGTCATTCATTATTTTTAAATGAGCTTCCAGCGGAATAACTGATTGCTCGCGCCGTCAACCAAAACACGCTGAACGATAAAGAGTCAAGCAAACGAAAGAACGCCAGGATTGTGATGGTATGCATCGACACATATTTTTCACATGGCCACAGCTCTTCTTTTTTATATGGTTTACATAGCTTAAGTGCGAGAAAATGGCCCTAGATACTTCTAATCTTGCAAGCAGCAAAACTACCAGGCTCCGTTCATTTGTAGGGCAGAATGTATAGGGTAGTGGTGACAGCAGACAGTCGAGAAAGAAATCTTGCAGAGTCGCTTTATATTTGTATAATGTTTGCTAGGTAACCGTATGCAAACAAATCGGTGACAGTAAAAGAGCAGTCGAGGCGGCCGACTAGGAACAGTCACCAAAGCTGTCGGCCACTCTCGATTCGAAGGTAACGAAGAGGCTCGAGATTGTGCTGGGAGAACTCTGCAGCCTCGAACATCCTGGAAGCCGCCGCGCGCTTCTAAGCTTTTTCTCGTGCAGTAATTCATGAAGTGGCGTCTAGGCGGTATTCAGAATGAGCAAGCAAACGTTGCACAGCTTCGTGGTAATGTAAAACATATCAAGGATAACTGGTCTGGCTACGATGAAGACAAGCTCGCTAGTCGAAACGTGAACACAGCACTGTGGCCGTACCGCGCAGTCGCGAGTAAAAATAATTTGCGCTAGTGACGTGTTTTTAGAGAGGCAGATAACAAAGCTCGGTGCTGCGGTTAAGACGTCGACAACAGAAGTGTAAGGTTTGTTCGCAAAAAAACACAGCCGTGCGGCGCGATTTTCACCACTGATGAGCGTGTGACGGCATGCTTCAGTCAATGCGTTGTTTGTTTAATATTTGTTTTTCACTTGCGAGCGTACTTTCATAGTTCTTACCTGGCACAAAGGAGCTTTGCTGATAAGCCTCAGGTGTTTAGCGGTTCGCCGCATGATGATAACCAACGGGTTATGATTGTTAGAACAGTATTATATTTTGCAACACAAAGCTCTATCACATAGAACAGCCTTACAAAGTGTGCACTGGCCAAAATCTTACATAACACGTAGTCTACTACTAAATGTACGCACTGTCAGTATAGACTATTTTATAAAATTGCTGCTTTGATAAAAGCGTTGCTTAAATTTTACAATATTAGCTGCCCTTAACACAGACGATATGTGGGTGTTTTATCCTCCTGTTTTATTTTTTTTTTTTCAGGTAGATCGAGACATTTATTCGCGAAAATATTCTTGTAGTCACCTTGATATATTTTTCATATCAAGAAATTCTAGGCAAATAAGCAGATAGCACAATACCTACGGTATATCTGTAGCACTCCTTCGTGATGATTGTGGTCTTCTGCTGTATTCAAAAATACACATCGTAGGTTTTTATGGCAGTCTTAACTACTCGGTGCGACCAGCATAAACACCTTAAAAGTATTTTGTTTGTTCTCATCAATATGCTAATAATAGTCTTTTTATATCATATTGTTGACTCAAATGCGCCCATTGCTCTTCTCTGGCAGTCTTAAGCACTGGGCGCGAGTGCAAGCGAACCTATAAAAACAAGATTTTGCTAGGCAGCTGAAGGTCAGACCATTCCCATCGATATTTCCTAAAATTATCTTTAAAACTTGGCAGTCCTCTTTCCCCCCCCCCCCCCCCCCCCCCCCCCGAGCTGAAAACAATGTCAAAAAAAATGTTTGGCTTTCACTTCACGGTTGCATTGCATCGCTGCTATTTCGGGACGCCGTATTTAGAGCAATATTTTAATGTATGGCTCACCTTCGGACCCTTTCCACGGCGTTGGGGTTCTGTACTTCAGGACTATTTATCTTCAGCTACGTCTACTGAAAATACAGAGACGACTGTATCGCGAAACATTTCTAAGAGCGGCAGCTCAGAGACCAGCATGAATAAGGAACGTAATAATGACACGCGCAATAGCTAGACGATTTCCAAAAATTTAATCTAACCTGTTCGCGCCTGTATCGACAGTGGAACCTGTAACAGGCACCTGAGGTCTGACATGCTGACACTGTCCTTTCTGTGCCGTTTTATCTTCTTTGCAGGCCTCAAGGAAAGCCCATTAATGCCTCACAAGGATTCAGTTCTCATTTCGTCAATGCTAGACGAAATCCTCCGTCAGATCCGTGGGAGACCCTAAATCAGCGGTTGGCTGTGGACGTGGTACTAGAAGTATTTCTGCTTTTCAGTTGGCAGTCCGCTTAATGCTGCTGAGCCGATCTGCAGTTCCATATTGTACACTAGTACGAAGTAGCAGAATGGCTATAGGCGCATCGCATCTTCGTTCAGCTGCCTTTCCAGCTGCATCATAAAACTGTCCTGCCAAAGATTTCGTGTAGCTTGCGCTAGCTAGATAGTCAGCGTTGAGGGACCACGGTCTGCGAAGGGCGGCTTCGATATCCACTGGACTCGGAGATTGATGCAACCCAGCCTACTGAAGCGCATAATGAGCTTTAAGAATGACTGGTCTATAGGAGCCGCTACACCATGAACTGCGCATATGTACACAGTTCATTCAGACTGGCATCAGTGTTCTGGCATTTAGCAAATCGCACAAAACCAATACTCCGATGCAGCAAGACACCCGAAAAGACCCCACTCGATAATCGTCATGGGCTGATTAGCGTCATATTAGCGTCACTTGATTAGCCCTCTCCTTTACAGAAAATACCTCTGCAACTAATCCAACAGATAACACTGACGCAGAAAATGCTGCAACCGCCTTCCCCCTCGACGTGGAAAGAAAATGCCGTCATCATCTCTGATTCATAGTCTACATAGATACTCTACTGAAAGGAAATGAATACCAACATAGCACGTCAAACCCTTCGCCGCATCACAGCATGTCATCTACCACACACCTACGTAATGTGGACTTCAGGACACACCCGTCTGTCAAGAAACGTGGCCGCCAATGGCATGGGCCGAGGTACGCTAACCGGTCACCGTCGGCAAAGGAATGTGGGAGAACCCAGGACGTGCCAAATAAATATACTGGCATTCTCCTGCATTAAAGAATTGACAAAAGAGTCTACTCCCCACACCACTTGAAACTAACCAGAGAGGATGCAGTCACGCTTTTTAAAAATCTAAACCGTCAGTCACGTCAACGGCAACTTACTGCACAAGACCTCAGAGCCAACACCTACAGCCATGAATGCACTTTCTGCTTAGTACCTAACACCAATATAGTGTGGGGACGAAAGGAACTGCATGGCACCACCACCGAAGGCGCAACAGAAGAGCAATCGGAGACTCAGCTGTCAATCCGGAGCCTCGATGATCAGCGAACTCTAGTAGACTGTAATCAGAATATGGCTCAGGTCCATAATTTCCCGGGCTGAGGAGGCTGCCCGCCGAGGGCGAATATTTCTCACCTGCCGTAAATAAAAGTATCTCCCCTTCTCTCTCTATTTCTCCCTCTTTCTCTCTCTCTCTCTATTTCTCTCTCACCCTTTGTCACAAAAATAGCAGAAAGAAAGAAAGAAAGAAAGGAAAGAAAGAAAGGAAGAAAGAAAGAAAGAAAGAAAGAAAGAAAGAAAGAAAGAAAGAAAGAAAGAAAGAAAGAAAGAAAGAAAGAAAGAAAGAAAGAAAGAAAGAAAGAAAGAAAGAAAGAAAGAAAGAAAGAAAGAAAGAAAGAAAGAAAGAAAGAAAGAAAGAAAGAAAGAAAGAAAGACAATTTTTGGCCAGCTGTATTATTGCTATACAAGCGTCGCCGCACATTAGGCTGCCTAACCTTCCACCAGAGGACCACGCCGAAATATTCATGATCCTTTTCAAAGTAATAAACCTCGTCTATACCGGCATTTTTTGTTGCTGTAGCAGAGTGCTTTTGAGTTTTGCATGCACGCATTGTAACGAAGCACGTGGCTAAATAAAGCACGCGTTTTTGCCCGCAGACATATTTCAAACTTGAGCGTATACGGACAGTGAATCCTAGTGTTGGCGATTGTTTAGCTTTCATGCTGAAATAATTCAAACATAGGACTGTTCACTTGACGAGACAGGCATAACGGGAGGCCTGTGAAACGAACGCCTACGGCTACATTTTTTTTTTTTGTACGTATACCTTAACCGTGTCTACGAGCGGCGCCAGCTATTTCTTTAGTAATCTACGTGGCTTAAAGACTCTTTTTTTTTTTTCTTTACTCTTGTGTTTCAATGGCTGAAATCTAGGTAGACTGGCTCGATTCGCAACAGTGGCGGCTTACAGTCGTCTAATGGCGGGTTTCTTCAAGTGAGACAAAGAGAAGAGAGCGCTCTGAAGGTTAGCTTCGAAAAATGGAACAACATATTTATGTAATAACGTTTTGATGCTTGCTAGGTTAATGTTTGCCTTGACTAAATTTCGTCGGGTTTGCTGCTGTATCCTGCTACAGTGGTGAAATGAAGAAAAATACGTCCGATAAAAAGAAATGACACCGCTCAGGAGCCGTTTTAAAGCCAGTTTATAATCATTCGCAAGAAATTGAAGGTAAAATCACTAGAGACGCCCGTCGTCTCAAGTTTACATCTCCACCAACATGCACGGCAAACAGTCGTTGGTGAATCATTTGAGAATTTGTTAAGCCCCTGTTGTCAGCCCGCTCAACTAGTGAGTTGACGGATCTGCGTTCAAGCCCATCCAAGACGGCCACGCTACGATGGAGTTGAAGTGCAAACGATGCCTCTACATTGTACAGCTTGAGTGCGCGTTAAAGTTTTTCGGTTGGTCAAAATTATACCGAAGCCCTTCACGATATCCCCTCTTTCTCTTATGTTTTTTCCACATTCATTCCTTGCCTCACGATTTCGTTACTGTGTCCACTGAAAAATGAGACAATTATGGCGGTTTATCTAAAATTAGGATCCACTTTTCCTCACTGCGTTTCGAAGGCAATGATCATTGACCAATTACAATCCGAAGAATTCGACGCCGTAGAGATTATGATGGCCGAGAGTAGCAGGACTGGTTTAAGAAGCTCATCCAAACTTGTCAACGCATTGCCCAAACTGGAATTGTCTCCGTCCGCGAGTATTCGGTTCTGCACTAATGGTTAGAGATATTCTACTGTTCTCTTTGAATATCTCTAACCATTAGTGCAGAACCGAATACTCGCGGACGGAGACAATTCCAGTTTGGGCAATGCGTTGAGATATTCTACTGTTCTCTTGCCCCGCCGGGGTGGTGCAGTGGTAAGACGCCCGACTACTGTGCCGGAGTACCCGGGTTCGAACCCGGCCTCGGCGGCTGCGTTTCGATGGAGGCGAAACGGAGTGGCGTCCGTGTGCTGTACGATGTCAGTACACGTTAAAGAACCCCAGGTGGTCGAAATTTCCGGAGTCCTCCACTACGGCGTCTCTCATAGCCTTAGTCGCTTTGGGACGTTAAACCCCACAAACCAAACCTGTTCTCTTTGTCTGTGTGACCGGCAAGAAATAAGAGCACTTAAACTGCTCGACACTGCATGTTTAAAGGCCTGATGGACGCTATGGTTAATATCTTGTAACTAAATACAAAAGAGTGTTTCATGCAAAACAAATTCAATCATATTTCACAGCTTATCATTTTCAATGACAGTGATTTCATCGCTAGACGTGAAACCGTAGGCTTCAAATAAAGACTGCTGCTGCGTCTTGAGGAGTGTTACATCGTGAACTTTGAAATTCAATAACCGTGTCTTTTTAGCGATTTCAGAGTACGGCCATAAGGCAACAAGATGCAGAGTCTCTAAATGGACATGAAAATAACGTTCCACAAGCAGTATAGCTAGCGGGTGACTTAAAGTCAAGCGCTGGTAGTATATGTTTGATGACTGCCGACAGTGACGACAATGCAACGATGGCGGACAGGAATGTCAGGGGCACATCTACGGTTGCAAAAATCTGGCGTATAATGATGCTGATGAAAAGGAAATTTGGTCTTCAAGAGAGTGGTTTCCCTTTTCGCCGCTTCTGTAGAAAATGAACTTTCTACTTTATCAAATATTGCCTTGTCATATTCTGCAACGTAAGGCAACCCTCCTATCCCACATACCTATAACAGGTGCAGAAATGTCAAGTTGGTCAAGAAATCAAGTATTACATACTAAGAAACATGAGTGCTAAGAATTCAGAGTCCGGTGTTCCGTCCTCATTTTTTTAGACATTTCACATTTCTTTATCTGGTGTCTTTGTGTCACCAATGTTAGCGTTCAGTGTTTATATTACAGCGGCTCGTGCATGCAACGGTTGCGACATTTACTTGTAATAGTAGCCTTGAAAGGGCATCATTGCAGTGTAAGGTGGTATGTTGCGCCACGTCATGTTACTTTAAATTAGGTTACAATAAGCGTTGAACGTCTCCAAGCGGCCCATGGGACGCGAAAGACACTGTGCTGAAGGGCTCTGGGCAAATTTAGACTGAGAGAGGTTACTTCACGTGCAGATACATCGCACAGCAAGCAAGCGCCCTTATAAGTATCCACGGGAATGCGAGCACCGCATATGGTGCCCGTTGTTTGTAAGCCATTGCTGCGGGTAAACACTGCCGTAATATATTTTAATGCGAAAGCCTTGAATAGGCTCATGAGTGTACCGTCCGCGAGAAGTGTTACTGTAACGTCATCGGCCTTGACCGGATGAGACGTCACCACCGGACCTGACGCCATCATAATGTCACATCCATGCCATGCCTAACTACCGGAACGAACGTCACGATGACGTCATGTCCGGTCGTGATTCACGCATATGTGAAGCCGACCCTGCCGGACGTTTGATCTAGGCATCTGTGCTGCGCCTTTCATTTGGCGTTTCCTGGAACGCCACACCACACAGCATACTGAAGTAGACGCAGTAAAGCATGATTCAGCGGCGTTTCAAACAAAGGCTTTCGCCTCATCGCACTGTAGTGGTCCAAAGTGCCTTAACCTTTTTTTAGTTTTGAGCAATCATTATCTTATATCGACGGTAGTAATCCCAGATTGGAAAAAAAAATGTGCGACGACGTCGGCGGCGTCGACTGTTTGAGGCCACGTAGGCTCCAAAGATCAAAAATATGCCTTTGCCAGTTGGTTGAGGTTGTTAATGACTTCAGGTGGGATTAGCCTTGCGGGTTCTGTCGGCAGTTGCTCCAACATAGCTCCATTAGCTCCATTTAAAAATAAAAGGTATTCACAATGTCAGTCACACATAATCATACGTAATAGGTAATAGCCGCTACTTCTGTCACCATCTGTATTCCAGGTCCGAGTCCAGCAGGAAAGTTAAAAGAAGGCGTGAAACCTTTCTACAATACCAGTTTCCGCACGGATAGACAATTTCCTAAAATAAACTGTGGGCGACTCCTGTTTTCTGAAGGAAAGCGAACAACAAACTCCTTTTTGCGCTATACCCTGAACAGCACAAAATGTATCATTCTATATCCCCGCACACAGCATATGCGGAGCATAGCAGGGACGTTGCCAGAGCCGCCTTATACATCCACGCAGAGGTAAGAGCAGATCTCAGGTGGTGCGATATAGAAAATTGGCTTGGGATCCTTCCAGTTCTTTGGTAACGCATATCTTGTACAGTGAACTCCAAAAGGAAATGAAATGTATGTACACGGTTTCTCTCAAGAGTATTTCGTGTTTTGAGGAACTCGTCTTGATGGCTATTTTAAGAACGCGTTATGTGCTAGGCTGTCCGCCACCGTTGCCTATGACTCCTTTATTTGAGGCACCCATCGCAAACGCATCGAAAAATCTCTGCTCAGCAGAGTATGCACTGTTACGCCTCGTTCCGGGATGTCAAGGCTCCTTTCGCTGACCGCGACAGCCAGGGAGACTCCGCCACGTCCGCTCCAGGCGAGGAGCACTGCACGCGGCGACGCTTAATACGGCCTCTCCCGACAAGCGGCAGCACCTTCTTTTATATACCCTGCAGACCGTTGGCACTTCAACCGTTCATTCTGGAAGCAGGAGTTGGCGGCGGCCCAAAAGGGCCCAATGGCGAGCGCGCTTGTCTCCCGCTGCGTATCGTATCTTGCGCGTCGCGAGGAGGGAGGAAAGCGCGCTTTTACGACGTCGGCGAGGGAGACGCCCAAAGTCTGGCCGGCATACACAGACGTTCCTGACGTCGAGGCTTCTTCTCAGTACATCACAGCTATGCGGCACAGCACTTTGACTTGTAAGGGGCATCAGGTGCTAACCAGCACACGCTCGGCTCCAGTCGTCGACCGTTGCATGAAGCCGCGGGAACCGCGGCTAGAAACCCGATCATACCAGCATCAAGCGCGGACATCTAAGGCAAATGTCATCAATAGGGAACCCTAGTTAGCAGGTGACATTACCGTGCCTGACTAGTCGGCGGGCTGTGCAACGCCGCAATACCATGCGACGTGGGTGAGTTGTCTACCAAGTCAAATAGATTATTTAGGCCATGAATCAAACCCACTGGGATCCTTGGATTCTCCAAGGTCACACTGATTGGTCAAAGCCAGGCGTTATATTGGTATACGGTATGTTGTACCGAAACGACGAAGACGTGCTGGTGTGGTGAACAAAGACGGCGCTGAAGCTAGGCTGGGTTGGTTCTAGTTGTGTGTCCCTGACGGTGAACTGTGGCGGTTACCTCCATGTACTTCCCCGTAACAATACAATACAATACAATACAAGTCTGTGATGGTCCTGTTGAGCTCGATACTATCATCGGAAAGAAACGTTGATGGATAAAGTACATCCTATATGATTTAATTCATCCAAGAAGCAATTGCCATACCTCTAATAAATAATTCAACATTTATCTGTCGATTCTTTACATATGCGACTACATAATCTATTATAATACATCAATGCTCGTTTCTGAATCATTTTCTGTATGAGCGGCCTTCCGAGTGGCGCAGCGGACAAAAGGAAGCGTGTGACGTCAGTTTCCCCTTTCGGCTTCTAGGGGCGCCAGGCATCATTACGGGAGGCTGGTGTGGAGGGAGGCCCGAAATCTCTGCAGCTTTGTGCGGTTTTTTTCTTTTCGTTTGCTTAGTGTTCCTGTTTTAATTTTAGTGTGCACATTTACGTGTGTCAAAGAAGTATGTTTAAAGGGTATTGGCATCTAAGCACTGCAAACATTTTTTTCTGTAGCTGGAAACATGGAGTATTGTCGTAGACGTTCGTCGAGCGAAAGAAGGTTCCTTTTTTTGCTTGCACCTTTTTACTTTTCTGATGAATACTAATGATATTACAGGTCTTGCTGTAACGAAACAAGCTGCATTTTGGGTTCCTTGCTCGTTATCGAGAAATATAGAATCCTAGCCAAGTGCCCCTTTTGCGGCTAGCATTATTTTTTGGGAGAGGCAAACTATATGTGATGTAGAAACAATGGCGATGTGCCACTCATGTAGAAGGATCTGAGTGGACAATTCGTTTGATAGTGGCAGGCATTACTTCATGCACATTGACAAGCACTAATATGTTCGCTGTTCTCGTTTTTGGCCACTGCTTTTGAGACCTGCACAAGAGCGGCGAAAAAAGGGCAATGAGGTTGTTGGCTCTGGAAAACACACCTTACCAAACCAGTGTGCGCAGCAGGCAAATTCTTATGTATCTGATAAGACGCGGGAAACTGCTATCCTCGTCACAAAGAACTGCTTTTATCTCATCGTATCGTGCTGCAAGGGAACGTGAGCTTTTTGTCAACGTTGCGGGTCCTCTTGTCTACTGCCTATTTTCTAAGCACACAGATAACAGGCTATCTTGTTTCCGGAGAAGTCAATTCCAAATGTACAGATAAGAGAATGCGCTGCGTCCTGCGAAGTTCTCTCTGTTTGTGTGGGACTGTCAGAGAAAGCGCAACTGCATTTTCGCAGCCAGAAGTTGCGTTTCTACCGGCACAGCAAAGGCCTAGTGACATGGCTGGTCCGACTCGCTGGGGCATCGTCGGATCTGGTCGTATAAGCCACGATTTCGTCGTTTGCCTGCACAGCATGTCACCTGACAAACATAAGGTGCGTGCTATGTCCCTGCAATCTTTCCTTCCCCTTCTAGGCCAATTCAAGCTCTGTTGAAAGCGACGCCTGGTAGTCTGTCGAAGTAAATACACAACGCAGTCTTTCTAAGTGAATAGGTAATTGACAGCGAGGACATTTACGCTCAATGGAGCGTTGTTCCAACTGTTATAGTCGAAAAGACCGGACACTAAACTAGCAGTAAAATAATGTTTGTCTGTCACGTACAGCAAATTCCACGGAAAGCTGCAGCCTCGAAGTCTCAAGGGAGTCTCAGCATTGAAAGCAAAATTCTACAGGCCTTTGGGCGTCCCACTTTTCTAAGGCGTTTCTAATTAAAGGGAAATGTCAGGAAATATAAGAACGTAGTGCCATTCGTGGTTATCTCTGTTTTATGACCTCGTACAAAAATGTACAAACCATAAACCCTGACTGCTCATTGGAGGGTCTAATTATAAAGTTAAAGCTCAGCTACTTTGGTCATCTGATGAGAAGAGAGGAGTCGCTGGAGAAAGATTTGATGTTGGGAAAGGTTGAGGGTCGCCGGAGAGGGGTAGGCAGTGAACGCGATGGTTAGATGGCATTCTCGAGGCATTGCAGATGAAGCTATGTGATGTTAGGAAGATAGTGAGAGACCGGAAAGCGTGGCGTGACATGGTTCATAGGGTCACGAAGAGTCGGACACGACTGAACGACTGAACTGAACTAAACAAAAATGTCGCATATTTTGTAGGATCAGCCTGTGTTCTCATTTTAAGCAAAATATAAAAACTTGGAATGTTCTCTTAACTGCATATTTAACAAATGAAATGCGTGATAATCTCCCACTAATCCAATTTCATCAATCAACTAACCCACTTTAATGTATTTTGTGGTTATAGCAGCCTGCCGAAATAATAGGGGTGGTCCATTTTCTCAATATGCCTATTGCCGCTTTGCGCCACTTGTTTCAATCTCTTCTTTCGACTCCCTTCTGTCTGCATGCAGCAGTGGTGCCAAGTTTTGGAGCTCGTTTTTAATTTTAAGTTCTCCGCTGCAAACTGATTAGCTCCTTTCGCGCCACATGTTGTCATCTCTAATGATAAGGTCTTCTCTAAATTGATAAATCAAGTGATTTCGTCATGGAGAACCGGGCGTGTTGTTTTTTAAGGACGATCTAAATGTTATTGCGTTAAAAGCTCACGCTCTTTTCCTTTGCGTAGTATACACACGGGCATATTTTTTGATAAGGACGATTTAGATGTTATTGTGTTAAAAACTCACGCTCTTTTCCTCTGCGTAGTCTTATACACACAACTTTCAGATACTAATGTGCATTCACTACGAAAAGGTTTATTCCTTTTCTTGATCATAAACAGAACGGGAACTCAGCAATCTTAGTTCAGTGATTTCAACATCATCGATAACATGGACAAAGAAGCGTGTCGCATTTTATCTAAGCTCTCAACTTATTGGCATCAATTAACGAAGATTTAAGTAGCAGACCTCCACACAGATTACACGGCGCCTTGCAATAGAGGGGCACGCAAGTTCATTTCATTTATTTGCTTCTTATACGTACGAAAAGGAAGCAAACTCTGCCCGTCGATAACAAACCCAGGTAAAATCTCTTCTTAACATGAACACATGATATCTGAACAAGTAGGATTATGTCTATTTCGCCCGCAATGAAATCCTCTTGCACTCTGCATCAAAGCACCACAGCCACTAATCCCCTGCAGTGAGCAGTTGTCTCTCGTCGCAACCAAAAGCCGGGCGTAACAAATTGTTCCTCATTCTCTATTTGCATCAGGTTGTAGCTGTCGCGGGGAAGAACTACGAGAATGCGAAAAGGTTCAGGGATCTCCACGGCATCAACTTAGCGTACTCCACTTACGAAGAGTTGGCGTCCGACCCAGATGTAGGTAAGGACCGGTCTCGATAAGTGACGTATTTGCTTTATACAAGAAAACATTATACAGTATCCACATTGATGTATAAAGAGTGGACTAAAATGTTTCTTGATGACGACACAGCCGCGAGATGCAGGTGTACTGGCA